>NC_133621.1:303037645-303097645 GCF_048593235.1 Sminthopsis crassicaudata | reverse complement strand
CGTGTACGACGATCTGGTCCTGCTCATTTCACTCAGCATCAGTTCCTCTGAGTCTCTCCAGGCCTTTCTGAAATCCTCCTGCTGGTCATTTCCTACAGAACAGTAATATTCCATAGCCTTCTTACACCATGACTCATTCAGCCATTCTCCAACGATGGGCATCCACTCAGTCTCCAGTTTCTGGCCACCACAAAGAGGGCTGCCCCAGACAGTTGTGCACATACGCGTCCCTTTCCCGAGGAAGTCTTTCTCAATTCCCACACCTTCTCTTTGTCCCCTCCGAGGGCCCTGAATACAGCTTATTTGTGCATAGTGGGTGGGCATGTTGCCTCTCCCATCAGACTGGAACTTCCTCATACACCTTGCATAGAACCCAGTGTCTGGCACATAGCAGGTGCTTTATATCTGTTTGCTGCCTGACAGGTCAGCACATTCTCTTTAATGGGGCTGGCTGTTTTACTTTGTTTACAAGAGCAGGCTGGGGGGGTTAAGGAGGGAGATGGGGATCCAGAAGTGATGGATGCCACAAAAGAAGAGGAGGAGAAGCATCCGGGAGGCACAAGCCCACAGGTCCATTTTCCAGCCTCCTCTGCCTTCCGGGAACACGGCACGGACAAACTGGTTTGGTTTCCTGCAGGTTTTCTCCTGCTCCTTGTGTTTGCCTCAGACTTCATCTGGCTTGTTTATTTTGGCTTTCACTGCCGCCCTCTGGCATAGGTAACAATGACGTGGGCCTTTTCCAGTGGCCAGAACACAGTCAGGGTGGCCCGAGGGAGCCCGGCGGGGCGGCCATCTCTCTGCCTCCGCCAGCGTCTGGATAGAAACGCCGGCTCCGCTCCTTGGGGCCTGAGCGACCTTGGCAAAGGAACCTTTATGGGCCTCGGCTTCCTCATCTGCAGAATGGGAGCATTCGATCAGCTCTCTTACTGACCTCACTCCCACCGCCCTCTGAAAACCTCTTAGCTGAATTTCTGCTGCCTACGGTGATTACTCCCTGCTTCAGATTAGATGGAGCTTTGATCAAGAACTAAGAGAACTCAACTTGCGGGAGGACTTGGGGCTCATTGCTTTCCTCCTCTGTGTCTCAGCTTCCCCATCTGTAAAGTGAGTTTGGGAGCAGACTCGAGGATCCTTCCAGTCTCTCTCTGCAGCGCGGTGCTCTGCGCCTCAGTTTCTCACCTGAAAAATGGGCATAACAACTACCTGTTTCCCAGGGCGGTTGTGAGGACCCGCTGAGACAATGCTTGTAAAACGCTTCCATAGCCTTTAAGCATCCTTTGGCAAGAATGATTTACAGCAGGAGGAATACAGAGAGGGTTGGAGAGACTTAAATCAACTGATGCTGAGTGAAATGAGCAGAACCAGAAGATCACTGTACACTTCAACAACAATACTGTATGAGGATGTATTCTGATGGAAGTGGAAATCTTCAACATAAAGAAGATCCAACTCACTTCCAGTTGATCAATGATGGACAGAGGTAGCTACACCCAGGGAAGAAACACTGGGAGGGGAATGTAAATTGTTAGCACTAATATCTGTCTGCCCAGGTTGCATGTACCTTCGGATTCTAATGTTTATTGTGCAACAAGAAAGTGATATTCGCACACATGTATTGTACCTAGACTATATTGTAACACATGTAAAATGTATGGGATTGCCTGTCGTCGGGGGGAGGGAATAAGGGAGGGGGGGTAATTTGGAAAAATGAATACAAGGGATAATATTATAAAATATATATATATATATATATAATAAAAAAAATTTAAAAAAAAAAAAAAAAAAAAAAAAAAGAATGATTTACAGCAGTTTACAGAGCGCTTTATAGTTTGCCAGGACTTTACAACTATCATCTCATTGGATCCTCACAATAACTTTGGGAAGTAGATGCTATTATTATCCATTTTTACAGTTGAGGAAACTGAGGCAGGCGGAGCTTCAGGTCCAGCACTCCACCCTCTGCAGCGCCATCTAGAGGCTTGGCTGGGTTCACCAGCTAATAAGTGTGTGAAGGGAAGCCGGGCTCCTCCCCACTCCAGGCCCAGCGTTACTAGCCCCTGCAGCGCCACCTAGGGGCTTGGCTGGGATCACCAGCTAAAGCTAGTAAGTGTGTGAAGGGAAGCCGGGCTCCTCCCCTCTCCAGGCCCAGCGTTACTAGCCCCTGCAGCGCCACCTAGCGGCCGGTAGTAGAAATAAGCCCTCAGAGGGCTTTATGCCCAGAGGCTAGGACACAATATGTTTACTGACTTGAATGAACAAATGGTTCTGAATTAAACTCAAAGAGGTAAAAAGAAGCCTGCTAGAGAGGGGAGGAGGGGAAGAAGGGAGGGAGGAGGGGAGGAGGGGAGGAGGGGAGGAGGGGAGGAGGGGAGGAGGGGAGGAGGGGAGGAGGGGAGGAGGGGAGGAGGGGAGGAGGGGAGGAGGGGAGGAGGGGAGGAGGGGAGGAGGGGAAGAGGGGAGGGAGGAGGAGAGGGCTGGCAGTGAAAAAGCTGGACACAGCAGGTGGAATTCTGCAGGGGAGGCCCTGGGAGGTCAGTACAATGTAGTGCACGGTGAGGCCGGACTGAAGGGACTGAAGAGCTGAACAATACGTCGTATCCTGGAGGCAACAGACTGCCTCAGAGCAGTGTTTCTACTGGGCTTGTATCCCAATGAAATACTAAAGGGAAAGGGGCCTGTGTGTGCCAGAATGTTTGTGGCGCCCTCTTTGTGGTGGCGAGGAACTGGAAGATGAACGGATGTCCATCAGTTGGAGAATGGTTGGGTAAATTGTGTATATGAAGGTTGTGGAATATTATTGTTCTGTAAGAAATGACCAGCAGGAGGAACACAGAGAGGCCTGGAGAGACTGACAGGAACTGATGCTGAGGGAAACGAGCAGGACCAGGAGATGGTTGCACACGGTAACAACAAGATTAGACAATGATCAATTCTGACGGACAATGGGAGGACTCGGGCCAGTTCCAGTGGTCCTGTGATGATCTGCACTCAGAGAGAAAACTGGGGACTTCGTGGGGATCACCAGTGTTTTCACTCTTTTTGTTGTTTGCTTTTTTCCCTCATTTTTTCCTCTTAGAGGTGACTTTCCCTGCTCGTTGTGGAGATATGCACAGGAGGATCACACATGTTTAACCTACGTGGGTTACTTGCCGTCTGGGGGAGGGAGAAAAATTTGGAACGCCAGGTTTTGCCAGGGTGAATGCTGAAAGCTATCCACGCATGTGTTTGAAAATAATTTTTTTTTCTTTTTTCCCACTGATGGCTTTGGGGAGGATGGAGGGGAACGAGAGGCTCAGCATGGAGGCCGAGGAGGTCACTGTCTGAGGGAGCTGGGCGTGTAAGGGAGGGGCCCTGGAGGGACAATGACAGGGACGGCTTGGGCCTAGCTGTGTAGGGTGAGGAAGGGTAAGGGGAAACCCAGCCCCACCGCTGCCTACCTGAGAGTGAAAGGGACCAAGGCTCTCCCCTGGGCCCTCGCCGGACAGCCACAGCTCCTGGAAACGATGGGTTACAATCCACTTGTTTCCCGGTATGTGGAACTCCATTATCCAGCTACCCAGGAGTGGAACACTTTGCCGTTTTCTTCTTCAGTTCATTTTACAGATGAGTAAACTGAGGCTCAGAGGAGGCCGGGACTTGCCCAGGTCATACCTGTCTGAGGCTGAATCTGAACTCGGCTCTTCCTTACTCCTAGCTTATGCTGAGCTCTATCCTGCCACAGCCCTCCCTCATCCTGCTCCTCTTCGGGATGAGGCCTCCCTCCAAGCGGGACCCACCCTCTCCGACTCCAGCTTTGCGGGTCCTCCTGCTGGGCCCTGCCCCCCCCCCAGAGAACAGGCTGCTTCTCTCGGCCTTCCTGTTCTCATGGGCTTCCCCAGCCCTCATGGAGGCTGGCTCCCCTAACAAACATGGCCGAAGCCGGTAGCACCCCCCAATCCTGCTCCCCGCTGCCCATCCAGGCTAGCGCTGTGCCCCTGTGTGGCACACTCTCCTTTAAGTCCACAGTCCCCTAGTGACCACTGTTTCCTGGCCTCAGGCACTGATCTGCCTCCTGCCAGACACTAGGGACCTTCAGCATCATTTGGGCATTTCCTCAAGCTCCCTAAGGACAACTAGGGGGTGCCACAGGGCACAGAGAACCAAGTCTGGAGGCAGGAAGACATGGGAGTTCAAATCCAGCCTCACAGTCCCAACTGTGTGACCCTGAGCCAGTCACTCCACCCTTTTGCCCTCAGTTTCCTCATCTATAAAATGGGCTGGAGGTGGTGGCAAACCCATCATCTCTACCAAGGAAACCCCAAATGGGCCATGAAGAGTGTGACAGGGCTGAAAACACCTGAACAAGAAATTCCCTAATCTCCTCTCCTCAGTCCATCGCCCACTCCCGACATGTCCTCCCGTTCCCTCCAGGAGGTTCCTATGTTCAATCTCACTACCATCAATTTATTTTTATTTTTATTTTATTTTATTTTATTTTTTAATGGAGCTAAACAGAAATGGCTTAATAGGCAGTGAAGTAGAAGATGTGATCTGAAATCTGGCTTCATGAACTTCCTGAGCCTAAGCAAGTCATTTAACTGCTGCCTGCCTCAGTTTCCATCTGTAAAATGGGAATAATAGCATTGCCAGAAGTGTTGTGAGCATGTGCCAAATTAAACGTCATAAAGTGCTGCACAAGTAGGAACTGAATGTGGATCACAATACAATATTTTCACCTGTTTTGTTGTTTGTGTTTCGTTTTCTTTCTCATTTTTTTTCCTGTTTGATCTGACTTTTCTTGTGCAGCATATTTGTGTAAAGTACAAATATTGGATTTAACATATAGTGGATCACTTGCCATTTAAGGGAAGGGGGTTGGGGGAAGAGATGAAAAAAATTAGAACAGAAGGTGAAACGTTAAAAAACGTTAATTTGTGTATATATTTTTGAAAATAAAAAGCTTTAATTAAAAAAAATATAAAGTGCTGTACACATGCATGCTGTGATCCACCGCCACCTGACATCCCTCTCATCAGACCGGCTCCCTTCACTGTTCCGGCTCTTGCTCTTCCTGACCTTTCCCAAACCTTTCTGGCACTCGCCATCTGTCCACTGCTTGGTCACTTTTCCAGGCCATTACCCTGACTCCAAGTTCCCTAGCCTCCGACCCTCTTGTCTCAACACTTGCCGCCTGCCCGACCTTGGCCCAGAGCTTCCCCTGCCAGCTGCTCATGGGCCCATTACCGGCTGATGGAGCACACTACATGCAGGTAGGCCAAGAGGTGGTTGCTCTCAGCGATCCTCTGAATCTCACCTCACAGTAACTGCTCTTCTCGGCTCTCCTGAAGCCTCTTCACAACCCCCTTCTCCCGAGGACCCCCCCTTTCTGTATAGAGAAAAGGGAAACCATTCCCCAGGAAATTCCTCTTTTGCCCTTCACTTCAAAACTCCCTGACCTCCGCCCTCACCTCCCCCTTCTTGACTCTACGCTCTGATAATCAGGTGGCCCTTCTCACCAAGACAGAGGGAGAGACCTGGGGACATCTATTGATTCTGTTCCTAACACACTCCTATCTCCCCATCCTTAAAAACCTTCCTTACCCCTTACCAACCCTCGGCCTATCGTTCCCCATCTTGCCTCCCTTTCTCCAAGTCCCGGTACCATCCATACCCATTCCCCTGCACTCTCTCTCCCTTCCCAATTCCTCCACAATCTCATTACTCAACTCCAAGTAGTTTCTCCCACAGATAGGAGACCAGTGATCTCCTACCTGTCCCACCTGGCAGCCTCCTCAGTCCTTGCTGCCCCTCGGCCACTTTGCCCTCTGGATCTGTCCTTCCCTCCCCCAGCCATTTCCTGGTTTCTGCTCCCTCTCGGTCCCTTTGTGGGCTCATTACACCACTTTGTGGACATTCCCCTTCAGAGCCAGACCCTTCAAGGCCCTTTCATCTCCACTCTCCCTCTTAGTAACCTCAGTAGACTAACTCATTTCTATACAAGTGATATCCAAATATACAATTCTAGTCCCTCCCTTGAGGTCAGATATATGGAGACATCCCAAAGGTAGCACCTTCCAAACAAGACTTCCGGTGCCATATTCAGAGCCATCACCTCCTCTGAATGGCCCCACTCTTAGGAACATGCTGCCCCTTGTCCATCCAGCTCTTGCCCTAACGGGCTTCGCTTCCACTGGCGGGTGGCCTGTTGGTGGTGGAGAGTATTCATCCCCCTCCCATTTCTCAGCAGGGATTGGTGAAGGTATAAGTCAATCAAGTAAATTCAAACCCAAGACACAAGAAAAAGGGGATTCTTACACTCATGAGATTAATAGTTTATTTGTTTTCTAAAATATGCATTTCAAAGAGACTTCAAAACTGAGGTTTTGACAAATTTTTGGCAACTCTTTAGCTTGTGGATGAATAATTATGATGGTAAGTTTTCATGACATATCCATTCCTAGCAAATTATTGAGACTCATGGGAAATGTTCCGTGATTATAGAACCTGTGATCTCCTAAAGCAAAGAGCATAGCTAAGCGAGGACTACAATATTTTAGTTACACAAAATAAAGACTTTCTCCCCCTCCAAAACCCTCCCCCCCCCCCAATAACGCCAGTGCGGCTTCCTACACAGGAACACGTCAACTTACCTGGCAATGACTGACTCCTTGGCTACAGGGAAAACCTAGTTTTCCACTGATCACAAACAGACAATTTTGGTATGTCACATACAAGTGTACTCTGTAACCATTTACAAGGCGGAGCAAGTTTTTTTTTACAGTGTTCTGCTACGAGAACCCCCAGAGGGACTGCTGCTTAATCTACAGCTGAAGCCCCAACTGATTCTAAAATAAAAGACTGCCGTCACGGATTCCAATGATCCTTCCTTCTGGAAGCATGATCTACTACAGTAGGGCGGAACTCTTAGGGATCCACCAAGCAGATTTAAATATGCCTTAATTTAACAGTTGTCAAGCAGTCTCAAAAAATCAGATCCACAGATAAAAGTCTTTCGGCTAATTTTAAAACAGTAGACATGCTTTTTAGATTTTTCTGAATATCAAATTATATATACACATATACACTGAGACATGACAGGCTAATTAAAAGCTTCTTAATTAATTTTACAGTTGCATTTCCTGGAAAAGTTAACCTTCCGAATGAATCACTGATAAAACTGTTGATCAACCTGCAAAGAGTGGAGTCTGAAACGATTTTATAGAGGAAATAGCTTTGAAATATTCTGAATTTTGAGTGCTACTTAAAGACTACTTTAGAAACTCACATCTAAATGCCAAAAATGCATCAAGAGCATTCACGATAAGAGAGGCAACATATTTTCCGATCTTCCCATGATCTACTACAGCACACGTCACCTAGCCTACCTTGCTCCTGCTCTACAGCGGCACAATACGCACGGACAGAGAGCCCTAAGTGACTTGAGAGCAGCGTGCAGAGAACGGTGTCATAATTTAAGTAGAAGCGAATGGGAAAATAAGCAGGTATATAAAAAAAAAAAGTCTAACTGTACAGAGCCTTGAAATAAAACAAATCTCAAAAATATCACTAAGAAAATGAACTGAAAAGTTTTTAATTTGAGAAGCGGATGACACAGGGAAATAATCAGTTAAAACAAAACAAAACAAAAAAAATAAAAATAATCAGCTGAACCCACCATTTCATTGGAGGAAGAAAGGAGAGAAGAATGTGGGAAAGGTTATTCAGATTCATGATAAGAAAGCTAGCCAGGGAGAAAAGGACTCTGGGTATTTCTCAGTTGTACTGCCTTTCACACTCAGATCTGAAGATCTGCTTTAGGAAGAGGGGCTCACAACCCCCAGTGACGTGACCGACCCATCTGTCTCCAAGGGCAGACCCGTGCAGCCCAAAGCAACAGAACTATCATCCTGTGCACGAACATGAAAAGAAATAGGTACGTTCTCTGCACCAGGTGCACGACTGTCGGCACTGGTGCCCACGCACATCTGTCCAGGGCCCACAGTGAAAACAGCACGTCTGGGGCGGCTCCTCCCGGGTCACTGGATCGCCTCTACATAATTCGCTGGGTACAAGCCGACCTGCCCGTTGTCCAAGCGTCCTTTGCACCAGCCTTGTTCGTCTTCATCCTCGATTTTGGTCAGCTCGTCTCCTGGCAGAAACAGGGCAGAGAAAGAGAGGGATGGGAGGTGAGCGCCCAAAATGCACTGGGCAGGTGACAGAAGCAGCCCTCCGGGACAGCAAGGCGGGCATGGGGACTCCCACTTTATTATTTCATGGCGGGGAGGGTGAGGGGAAGTTGATGTTGTCATTATCCCCCTTTTAGAGAAAATGAAGCGAATGCAGGTTAAATGATTAGCCCCGCTCAGGGTTTAAGGCTGGACTTGAATTCAAGTGTTTTCCTGACTGCAGGCTCAGCCCTGTAACTTTAAAACAGCTGGTAGCTAGGTGGCGCAGTGGATAGAACACTGACTTGGATTTAGCAGGACCAGAGTTCAAATCCAATCTCAGACACTTCTAGCTGTGTGACCCTGGGCAAGTCACTTAACCCCAAATCGTCAAGAAACGGAAAACAAAAAACACCCCACAACTTTGTATCAAATGGCTGATACAGTCTGATCTCCAGTATATATACAAAGCAATAATACAAATCTAGAAGAAAAGAGATGGCCAAAAGATCCCAGAGTAAAGGGGGAAAACAATTTTCCCAAATGGCGATAAATCAGCAGTAAAACCTGTGAGCCTCCACTCCGCCCCATCACGCCGCAGGCCCTTGGCCAAGGAGATGGAAGTCAACCTACCGGCCTTAAAACTGAGCTCATCGTGTTCCTGGCCTTCGTAGTCGTAGAGGGCTCGCACCCGCACCTCGGTCGCGGAGCTGGCGTCTTCGTCAAAGGGGTTGGAGTCCCCGTTCGCGTCGGTGGAGGAGAAGGGATTGTTGGCCTCCTCGTCAGACCACTCGGTTGGATAACTCTGAGTTTTCTCGTAGCTGCTGACGCTGAAAAAAAATGTGCAATACGACTTCTCATTCAAGGGCCGCCAGACCTGGGGCGAGCAGACCCACTGTGATGACAGGTGTCCCCCCCCCCCCCCACTACTGGGCAGACCCAAAGCCTGGGGCGGGGACTGTGCCCTCCATAGCCCCGGCATAGCCCGGAAGGAAGGGAGACAGGAAGCGGAGACGCCAGACATCCAAGCCACATTCGCAGTCAGCGCCAAGAAAATATGCCAGGGAGAGCTCAAGGGCTCGGCAGCGCCTTCAGGCCCCTGTCTCGGCAGAGCCCGCTGGGCAAGCCAAGCTCTGGCAGACCCTGCCCAGCAGAGTGGTCGTCCTCTGGGCACGGAGGTGGGCCTAGCGCGCAAACCATGGTTAAGAGGAGGACAAGGACGAAGGGAGACGCAACGGTGTTAGCGCTGCCATCATCAGGGCGGCCGGGGGAGCCCAGGGCCATCGAGGACAAAGAGAAAGAGACGTGTTAGGTGTGCGAGGGGGCCTGAGTTCAGGGCCTGCATGCAGTGGAGTGCCGCAAAGCCCCCCGCCCTGGAAGCCCTGAGTGGAGAGAGCAGGAGAGTGAGGAGGAGGAGGAGGAAGAGGAAGACAGAACGGCAAACTCTTTCACCAACTTTTTCCGCTTAACGTCCTCCTTCTCACTGACAGTACTTTCCGTGTCGTCTTCATCCTCAAAGGGGTTGTAACTTGACTGGGACTGCACTGACTGTATTGTGTCACTCTGGACACTAAGGTTACTATTTGGGAAAGAAAAAGCAGCAAAGTGACCCCGTGTCATTGGGAGGCAGCGTACGCAGATGTCCCTGAGCCAGGCTCTGTGGAAGAGGAGGGGGCCCGTGGCCAGCCGGGGCCGCCAATTCTCCAATCCGAGAGGCTGGGGACGCACTGGGGAACAGGAGGAGGACACTGGGCCGTGCTTTCTTGCATTCCAGCTGTGGATGTGATGAAGGCTGCCTTCCTCCAGTGACTCTCCCGGCCGGGGATACCGGGGGCTGTGAGTGTGGGGGACCTTTGGCTAGCTAAAGGTCACAGGTGGGTGGGCAAGGTCTCCCTCTGAGGGGCAGCTATGCCTCGGCAGGAAAGCCTTCTCTGGCCCTTTGTTGGAAGCCCGCTCCCCTTGGAGGCGACTATTCAGACTCCCCAGTCCCCCGTCTGTCTGGAGAAGCCCAGCAGAAGCAGCTCCTCTCAAACTTCTGCGAGCCAATGCCCAGCCCTTCCCACGGTGCCTTCGTGCTCTCCTCGACGTCCGGGGCACGGGGTGGCCCTCCCTCTGAGACATACAAACCTAGCCCAGGTTTGCAATCA
This sequence comes from Sminthopsis crassicaudata, assembly GCF_048593235.1. NCBI lineage: Eukaryota > Metazoa > Chordata > Mammalia > Dasyuromorphia > Dasyuridae > Sminthopsis > Sminthopsis crassicaudata. The sequence goes on along the minus strand of NC_133621.1, from coordinate 303,087,354 downwards.
TGCTTGCCAGAAAGCGATCTGGGGAAAGCAGGCCCCCGTCCCCTGGAGGCTTGGTCAGAAGGCCTTCGGTCAATGGCTCAGGAATGGAGGGAACGGAGAGAGCCGAGTCCCGCCGGGCCTTGGAATTACCATGTAATGGCCACGAGCTCCATGGAACCTCACAAGCACTTTGTGAGGTAGGGGACGGAGGGTTTATGCCCATTTTATAGCTGAAGAAACAAACGCAGAGGGAACTCGGGAATTTCCCCAGTCACTAAGTGCCCGAGGTATGGCTTCAGTGCCCGAGGGTCTCGCTCCTGCCCATAGCGCAGCCCGGCCGGCAGCAGCCATCACTGGAAGCCTCTTGGAGCCGAGGAGCTGACTGGAGCTCAATTTCTTGGGAGAGCTCCCAAGCTCCAACACTGCGGCCCCTCTGTCTATGGGAATGATGTTCGCCCTCCTATCCAATGCTGCCGCCCTGGGGATGTTGCCAGGGGAGGCCTTGCCCTCGGTGCTGCCATTTCCAGCAGTCTCTCCTACCCAGTTCTACTGGGAGCCCCCCAAGGGCAGAAAGACCCAGTTTTTCTCATCCTCACATCTCTAGTGCTTTGTACCTAATACAAACTGGGAACTACAGAAGTGGATTTTGTCCACGGTGGGCACATGAAGCCCCGAGGTGCCGCCTGACAGCAGGGGCTGAAGGAAGGAACTTCTCAGCCCCCCAGGGGAGTCATTACAGGATCTTCCCGAGGTCCAAAGGGCCGAAACTGGGGGGAGGATAGGCTCCCAATGGCCCAATGAGAGGGGTGACCTCCAAAGGATGCATGTGCCTCATGATACATCATGGTTTGGGGCAGTCAGCCCCCTCCTTGGGCAGCTCTGGACAACAGGAAGGCTCGAGGAGGGACACTAGGCAAGGCCGGCTTCGGAGCCCCGCTAACTCACTGACAAATACCCAGAGGCAGCAATGGGGAAGCTAGTGAAGCTACCAAAAAAATCCCATCTTTATCCGGGGCCATGAAGGCCCCAGAACAGCCCAAAGGAAGCAGGGGCCCTGCCCCTTCCTGCATTACTTACTGGTATTTGATGCCATAAATCCCCCACCCTGACCCTTTCCCATCTGGCAATGGGGCAGCGGGCTCACTGCAAAAATCTATTCAGTATTGGCTTTTTGGTGATAGATCTGGAGCCTCGAAGGGCCCTGGCATATTTTCGGCATCCCAGAGGTCACTGAGAAGGATGCCCCAAAACCACGGGTTCTGTGGAGGGTCAAGGAAGGGAGGAAAGGCACCAAGCTGTCCTGCCCGCCTCCTGTCCGGAGCCCATGTCACGATCCAGAGCCTCCCGCCCTCACCTGCTGTGCTTGTTGGACAGGGCCTGGTCTCCTGTCTGGTTAATGCCCGTCAGGGTCACGCCATCTGAGGCCTTCTTCTTTTCTCGCCTACTCAGCGTTCGGTTCAGATCTGCAGACCATTCCTGGGGGGGAAGGAGAAGCCTTTAGGAACAAGAGACGCTGGACGTCTGCCCTGCTGCCTGCCCTCAGCTGACCTCCTCACCAGCCCTGCCAAGATGGCCGCTCCAGACAAGCAGTGCCCATTCCAGAGAAGGAGAATGAGGTTCCCAACTCTGGGCACAGCAGGATGCAAGTGCCCTGGGCACCCCTGACGTCCTTCTTACACATAAGTCTGACTGGTGGCCAGACTTTGGGCCGTGTGCCTGGGAGCCAGCAGTGCGGAGGGCACATGCTCTGCAGACCAGCCTCCTGGGCGGAAAGGCCGGGCCCACCTGGGAGCACACAATCCCACAGGACTTGAGGGCTCTGCAGGAGGGCCACGGAGAAGACCGCTCTCTCCCTCCTACCCTTCAGCCCTGGGTGCTACCAGCACCTCCAAGTCCTAAGTCCAAGTCCCCCCGTCCCCGGCAGGCAGCTCCTTAGACGCTCCATGCAGGCTAACTGACTCCCAGCCTTGCGAGGCGGTTTCTACCAGGATGAGAAGACACGTGTGCCCCTTCCTTTGGCCCGGCTATCGCCCACTTTTTTTTTTTTTAAAGGCTGGGGTTAAGTGACTTGCCCAGGGTCACACAAGTGTTAAGTGTCTGAGACCAGATTTGAACTCGGGTCCTCCTGACTTCAGGGTTGATGCTCTGTCTACTGTGCCACCTAGCGGCCCCTAGGTTATTCTTGAGGCCCCCAGCTTCATCACTAAGAGGGAGATGAAGGGACCCCAGTGGGGATTCTTCTCTGAGGACTCAGAGTCTCTCATTAATAGACATGCACGAACATTAATGGGGGAAAAGGGATATCTTGATTTCTGCTCTTCTCTCCCTGCAATTTGGCATTTTCTCCTGTTCCTTAGAAACACTGTTTGGGGGAGAGGTCCCGGGGTCCCCTACTGAAAGGCGTTTCAGAAGCTCTGATTTCAGCCCTGTGGCTGCTCAGGTCCCTGTAGACTGAAGGCAGGATGGGGGCTGGGTTTGCGAGGCTGCCCAGGAGTGCTGGACCCAATTCTGCCAGTCCTCAGTCTCAACTTTGCCTCAGGGCAGGGCCGGGACAAATTGGATGCAGGCCTGTGAGAAAACTGGCTTGAAGGAAGGCAGCCTCAAGGTGCCAACCAGGACAGGAAATGAGCGGTTCAGCAAGGAGGTGGGATACTGGGCTTTTGACCACTGAGCCACCAGCCCTCCCCGCTTTGTGGGAAGGGGTGGTCCCAGGCAGGGGCAGTTTACAAAGCTGGGTGCTGGCAGGCTTGTGCCTTTGTGCCTCAGTTTACCCCTTACTACACTAGAAACCAGTCTCTGTGTGTGTGCCCATGTATATGTGTGTGTGTGCATAGAGACCATATAAAGCCATGCAGGGGAAATGAAGGAAGCAACTAGAACTTTAGGTGTTATGCACAAATTTTACTCTCCCTCCGAGCCTCCATTTTTCTTTCAGTTCCCCCTGGCAGGATTCTATTTGCTCAGAGATGTCTATCTACTTCTCTTGCCTCAGAGAGGCAGAGTGGGAACCAAACTGCATGCTGGGACTTGGTGAACGAGAAGGGCGCTGCTGTTGCTCACACAAGGTAATGGGATGAACACGTAAATAATAACATCAAAGCATAACTTACTTCGTCCTTACGGTTGGAAAGCATAAAAAGCAAGATCACTTCATTAGAAAAGTGGACACAGGCTCAAAGAGCAGCACAACGGCATGGTGGCCAAGTGGCTGGCCCCCCTCTCTCGCCCTGTCCCTCCCTCAGGTGGGGTCCTTCAGGCCCGGCTCCTACGTCAGGCAACCTCCCCAAGACGCCCGGTGACATTAGCTAATGGCCCGCGTCTCAAGGAGTCCCAGGGGTTGGTGCTTCTCAGGAGAATCCAGCCGCCCTGCGTGTGCTGTGGTGGCGGCCTCCCACAAGCGCTGTCTCAACCCAGGCTCCTCTTCCCCCAAGTTAGTGGGGAGGCCGATGGTTCCCCACCTATTGCCCTGGAGCAGCATGGAGATGCAGCAGGGGGGGAGGAGGAGGAATGTCTACTGCAGACCAGTCTGGAGGAGCAGGTCAATTTATGAATGCCCTCTACGTCCCCTGAGTAGGCAGGCAGGAGACACCGACTCTGGATGACTCAGGCCCAGCCTGCTTTGGGGACTCCAAAGTCTGGGGTCTCAGGGTTAATTAGGGCATCTCCCCAAAGGGTAGTCGTTCTCGAAACAAAAACAACCAATCTGCTAAAGACAATACTCCCGGCTTCATACTGAGAGAGATGCTATCACTGGTAGCTGAGGAATTCTGGGTAATGGCTCAACTCTCACTGCCCCTTCCCCAAACCCCAGAACAAGGACGAAAGACAAGACCACGAGGGCCCGCCGCCTACCTCAAACTGCGGCCAGTTCATGGACATCCCAGGGCCGTGGTTGGCGCGGAACCACCGCAGGTCCTCCACCGCGTCCGCCGCTTGGATGCTCTGCTCCAGCTCTCTGTAGATGCTCTTGTAGCTAGGCCGGGGAGAGAATGGGCACAACTGTCACTCCCGGCCCATCTGGCACAAGGCCCCCTTCTCCAGGGCTGTGGCTGCCGTGGGGCCCTTTAAAGTCAGGCCCTGGCAGCACGGCCCCATAGGCCCCAGAAGACACCCACATGTGTGTTGGGCCCTGTGCCCACAGCCTATCTAGCTGAACAGAAGGGAACAGAAGATATTCTAGAGGCTTCTTTCTAAGACCCTATGGAAGAAGCAGCAGAGTAAAAAGCCCATTTTACAGATGAAGAAACAGGCCTAACAAGGAACTGGAAACTGAGGGGATGCCCATGAGTTCGGGAATGGCTGAATATTTATGGAATATGAATGTTCTATAAGAAATGACCAGCAGGGTGACTTCAGAGAGGCCTGGAGAGACTTATACGGACTGATGCTGAGTGAAATGAGCAGGACCAGGAGATCATCATACAGGCAACAAGATCATAAAAAGATCAAGAGCCATCTGCGCCCAGAGAGAGGACCATGGGAACTGGGTGTGGACCACAACATAGCATTCTCACTTTTTTGTTCCTGTTTGCTTGCATTTTGTTTTCTTTCTCATTTTTTCCGTTTTGATCTGATTTTCTTGTGCAGAAAGATAACTGTTTAAATATATATAGAAGAATTTTATGTGTTTAACATATATTAGATTACTTGCCATCTAGGGGAGAAGGTGGGGAGAAGGGAGGGAAAATTTGGAACACAACATTTTGCAAGGATGAATATTGAGAACTGTCTCTGCATATATTTTGAAAATAAAAAAAAAAAAACTATTATTGAAAAAAAAAAAAGAAAAAAAAAAAAAAAAGAAAGGGGCCCAGAGGAGTGGTGTCAGTCAGCACCAGGGAGCTCTCCAGTCATATGACCCTATCACCCCAAATGGGACGGAAGGCTCAGGAAGGCCTAGGAAGGCCTTAGAGAGAACCTGGCTGGGAACAGAGCCCTGAAGGACAGAAAGCACACAGGAGCCCCGGAAGAAGCCCTCCTCGGAGGACACCGCATGACCTGCTAACTCTGTTGTACCTGGTGTTTATAGACCCGGGGCCTGGGGACTGCTACCCAAGAGAATCCTGTTCAGAGAGGACGGCGCCCTTCTCGTGTCTCTCTCGCACCTCCCACCACCAGGGGCTCACAGAGCCTGGCAATGTCTGCCCGAGCTGCATTCCCTCCCCCACCGTCTGGGCAGTGAGCAGGCTCTGGACTATCCTGAGAGAAGCCACACTTTCCTTTGCCTCAGCCTCCAATCCTGATACCCTGAGGCTGCTGCTTTAATGTTTTCGTCACTGAAATAAATAGGCAAAAGACAGCGCCTGTCCTAAGGAGCTTCCATTTTAATGGGGGAGACAACATGCTGGCCACTACATGCATGCCAAGGCAGCAAGCACTTATTAAGCACCTACTGTGTGCCAGGTACTGTGCCAAGCACTGGGATCCCAAGAAAGGCAAGAAGCCCTCAAGGATCTAAAGATCAAATGATCTAATGGGGGAGACAACATGCCAATCCCTCTATCTGTGGAAGATACAAGCAGGATAAACTGACGCGAGATCACAGAGAGGAGGTGCCAGAATCCAGGCAGAGGAGGAAAGGCGTCCCGCAGAAGGTGAGGGGCTCTGGCTGAGCCTGGCACACCCACAATTTATCTGCACTGATCTTTCTGTTCCTGGCGTCATGACCTCAGTCACATGGTCATCCCACAGGGCTTTCTATGAATTAGCAGAAGGATTCCATGGTGGCCATTAAGCTGCTGATTGGGAGAAAGGAGAAACCCGAGAGGAAGTGGGGGTCAAAGCCCAGAGGGCACCTGTCCTGTCCAATGAGCGCTTCCCTGGCAGCTGCCTCTTCTGGATGGAAGAAGCCAAAGTGAGAAAGAGGGGCAGGGATCCAGATTCACAGAAAGCTTCAGTGGGCAGGGCCCGGAGAACTTTGGGTGCCACCATCGCTGTTGGAGCTGGGACAAGCCCAGAGCACAGTCTCAGAGCTGGGAGCCCCAAAGGGAGGACCAAGGGGTTTTTGTAGGGGAGTCCACCGCCCTCAATTTAAAGACGCATCTGGGGTTACTCGCCAGCGTCCCAGAGAGGTAGAAGCATGACTCAAACCCAGCACTTTGGGACACTGACTTGGCTCCGAGAACACCCAGATTCTGTCATCCCAGACCGGCGGTCACGGGCCAAGGGCCACACCTCTCCTTGGGACAGCCCGTTCTGTCTTCAGACAGCACTAGCTGTCAGGGACGCTGTCTGTAGGCTGCCCTGACATGCAGCTCCTGTAGTTCTTGCCTCCTGTCCTGACCCCAGCTATGGTTCCACATCCTCCATTATCAGCTGCTTTGACAGCCCCTCCCCACCGGGCACATGGCACGGGGCAGAGCATGGTTCCCCTGGCTGACTAGGGGCTCCAATCTATGTTCCCACACACCCCGTTTCCTCCTTAGCTTGTCACCTCTCATCAATACCCTGTGATCGGCTTATCAGAATGCTCGGTTTTCTAAGGTTCACGTGCAGACACGTCTGAGCCTTGAACATGAACTGTCTAAATGATCCCCGTCAGACAGAAAGCTCCTCAAGGACAGGGATAACGGTTTCTGCCTTTCTTTAAAGCATTGGTGCTTAGCATAGGGTCCGGCACACAGTGGGAGCTTAATAAGTGCTTGCTGATTACACACATAGAGTTATTCTATGTGAAGTCACAACAGGGTAAATCTCATGTTAGTGACCTTGGCCAGGAAGGCTCTGGACCTCCCCCCATTACCTGGGAATGTTAGACAGGTCAAGATGCTTCTGAACCTCCAGCAACACCTCCCGGAAGAAACGCAGGCGTTTTTCCTCAAACTGCTGACACTGTTCAAACACTTGCTCCATGTTCTCCATGTACTGGGGGGTCCCTTGGTCCAGCTCCTTCAAGGATTTCTCATATTTCTCCTTGGTCTAAAAAAAAAAAAAAAAAAAAAAAAAAAAGACCCCACCCGTCCCCATTCACAACGTGAGGGAGCACTCACTGCTCTCCCAGCAGCCTCCTGGAGCGCCCCTAAGTGTGGCCCCAAATGCACCTGCCCCAGAAGGTTTGAGTTCACCATGAGAGAAAAATGGGGGGAGCCTGTGGCTGCTCACTGTTTCCCCCGACTCTGTTTGTTACCAGCCAATAGGATAATAAACACAAAAAATGGAAAAGTTTACTGTCATGTAGGGGAATGACACTGACAGACAGAAGTGTGTGTTTGTGTGTCTATGTACAAAATAACCACAATGGAGTTGGTTGGGTTTTTGAAGGGCGGGGGGACAGCGAGGCTACTTATAGAGAGGGGGAATCACAAAAAAGTATTGAGCAGAAACAGATGCTTGAGGAGAGTTTTGAAGGCCATAAGAGTTACTAAAAGGCTGTAAAGGGCAGAAACTCTGAGTAGGTGCACTTGGACAACGGAATACTTAAGGCTAATTACCGATTGGACAATACTTTATTAGCATATGCTTGGAAAATGGCCCTTCTAACACTGATGCATTGTTGGTGGAGTTGTGAAAGAATCCAGCCATTCTGGAGAGCAATTTGGAACTATGCCCAAAAAGTTATCAAACTGTGCATACCCTTTGACCCAGCATTGCTGCTATTGGGGTTATATCCCAAAGAAATCCTAAAGAGGGGAAAGGGACCTGTATGTGCCAAAATGTTTGTGGCAGCTTTTTTGTAGAAACTGGAAAATGAATGGATGTCCATCAATTGGAGAATGGTTGGGTAAATTATGGTATATGAAGGTTATGGAATATTATTGCTCTGTAAGAAATGACCAACAGGAGGAATGCAGAGAGGCTTGGAGAGACTTACATCAACTGATGCTGAGTGAAATAAACAGAACCAGAAGATCTCTGTACACTTCAGTGTTGTATGAAGATGTATTCTGATGGAAGTGGATATCTTCAACATAAATTCACTTCCAGTTGATGAATGATGGACAGAATCAGCTACACCCAGGGAAGGAACACTGGGAATTGAATGTAAACTGTTTGCACTACTGTCTTTCTACCCAGGTTACTTATACCTTCGGAATTCAATTCTTACCGTGCAATAAGAAATTTGGTTTTACACACATATATTGTATCTAGGTTATACTGTAACACATTTAATATGTATGGGATTGCCTGTCATCTAGGAGAGGGAACAGAGGGAGGGAGGAGAAAATTTGGAAAAATGAATACAAGGGATAATGTAAAAAAAAAAAAATTATTCATGCACATGTACTGTCAAAAAATTATAATTATAAAATTAATAAGAAAATAAAATAAAATAAAAAGGAAAATGGCCCTTCCCATTATCCTGTGCTGGCTCAATCAGTGTATACAGAGAAATGTAGGAGGGGCTAGGGGGTGGAGTAAGTCAAGCCCGAGTCACTTTGGCAGTAGAGGAGGAAAAGGGAGGTTGTGGAGATCTTGTGTCCATTCCCTTCACTTCTACCCCTAAAGACTAAAGACTTTTGCTTATCCTGACTCTGGCTGATTCTAAAGTACCCAGGGTGCTAGCGCGGTCGCCACATTTGGTGTCCAACATGTGGACCAAGGACCCTAATTTCACTGAAGAAGTCCCTGGTGACTAGGAAATAATAGACAAACAGGGAATTTACTTTATTAAGGGCTAAACTAGTAACCTTTTCTAGCTGAAATGGGGCAGATATTAGGAAAAGATTCTCCTCCATCCCCAGCCCCACCTCCTCCCTGAGGGGGCTCTATAGAAAGCATACTTAGGTTGATCAAGGGACAAGGCTTAATTGTAACTTGGGAGCAGATCGCTAGTTTCTTGGGTACATTAGAATGCCCATCCCTTTGGTTCTTAAAGGAAGAAGATATTGGGGCAGATAATTAGAAACTAGTAAAAGATCAACTATGTGAATACTACAATGTAAAGGTCCTGGTTCAATTTCCAAGAAAACATTCTATATATACAACATAATACAATTGGCCTTAAAGAATCCTGCAAGTTATAGAAAAAAGAAAAGTTTTAAGAACAGCCAGATGAGGAAGTGTGAGGAAAAAGAAGACAAAGGACAGATTAATGGCAATATCACCAGAAGGCATGAGGAGTTAAATGAACCTAAAGGGCGTGGTGGTTCTTGCTTTCTTAAGGCAGCTTCAATCCCACCTAAACTGGTTGTTCACAAGCCCCCATCATCTTCACCTTCAGGGATAGAGGGAGGAGGAGTAGTGGGAGGGGCAGTGATTACCCCCTCCCCCCCAGCCATCACCTCCTCTTATGACTAGATTGCAAAAGGCACTACTTAAAGCCACAGAAGAAGGGCAGGATACAGCTGATTTGAAAATAGGAATGTATCCTGTGATTCAACAGTTTAACTCTTCAGGTCAAGAAAGTAGAAGACACACTCCTTTTGATATAGAAATCCTCAAAGACCTAAAAAAGGCTTGCACTCTTTATGGGGCTACATCAGCTTGTGTTAAGATGTTATTACAGATTTTGGCTCATGAAGTCTTAACCCGTAGGGACTGGAAATCTATAACAAGGAAGGACATGCTTAGAACCTAGACAAAACTTGTTGTGGCTTTTTGAATATAGTGAACTCTGTAGAATACAAGCCCAACAAAATGTCATAGTGCAGTTAATATTCTAATCACCTATGACCAACTAATAGGTGTAGGTTCTTACGCAGAAATTTTAGTACAGATTAATTACCCCAAAGCAACATAGGAGCAAATTGCTGCTGCTGCTGCTGCTGCTATCAAAGCATGGGCTTTTCTCCCCGGTAAAAACGACAAGGGAGAGGCCTTCACAAAAATAGCACAAGGGCCAAATGAACCCTTTGTTGATTTTGTGGGGCGTTTGCAGACAGCTGTCATATGAACTAATGGTGAAAATGCAGTAACAGATATTATGATAAGGCAACTTGCTAAAGAAAATGCTAATGAGGTTTGCAGAAGAATTATACTAGGATTACACAAGGATGCTCCTTTTGAGGAGATCATTAGAAGTGTGCCACAGGGGGCACAAATACCTTTTATAGCCAGGCTATGATGCAGACTTCCCCAAGCTCCCAACATGGGAAGACAGGGTCCCTTTTGGCAAGGGACTTCTAGATAAACTTGTCAATGCTTTCAATGTGGTAAAGTAGGGCATCTGAAAGCTCAATGTTGGCATAGAGACAGAGTGAGAAAAGAGTGTGAGAGAACAAGACCCAAAACCCCCTGTCTAAAATGCAACAGAGGCTTCCATTGGGCATCAGAATGTAGACTGATTCAGGGAAACAGGATGAGGGGCCCAGCCCCAGGGCCCAAGGCAAAAAACACTTGGGGCATGATGGCAGCCAATGCTACACTCAGAGAGTGCCTAGAAGTCCAATACCCAGACATGACCAATAAGCCAGGAAGCAATCTGATGGGAGAAAGGGATTACATTTGGGGAGAATAGAGTTTTATGCAGCTGGGACAACTGAGATGCCCCCTAGAGAGGTGAAATCTGTTCCTCTCCAGCCAATGGATCCCTTGCCTCCAGGCACAGTAGGCTTGACCATTTCACCTCCTGAGAGTACTTACAAAACAGTGTTCATCCATACACTGATGTGGGAAACTGGGGAATGTGTAGAAAATATCCCAGTTATTAATACAGGTAGACAATGTGTGACTTATCAACCAGAGGAAGCAGCAGCATCAGGTTTATTGATACAGACTCCTAATAAGCAATTTGGTGATAGTTGCCCAGATTCTGACTCCAAGCAACAGAATCCAAGAATATACTGGACAGCAGCTGTGACAGCTGACCAACCTATGCTCACTATCTATATAAATGGCATACACTTAAAAGGACTGGTAGACATAGGTGCAGATCGTACAGTCATTTGAGGTGCCAACTAGCCCAGTTACTGGCCAAAGATTAAGGCAGACACCTATATGTCTGGCATAGGAAGATCAATAGCAGCTGAAGTTAGTGTTACCCCTTTGAGATGGATATTTGAAGGTGAAACAGGAGTTTTTACTCCATTTATAGTTGAAAAAATCCCCATCAATCTGTGGGGAAGAGACATTTTACAACAATTAGGATTACAAATGAGTACTTTGGTTTTTTAGGCAGGGCTGCTGTTGAAAGCCTGCCTACCCTTTCACCTGTTCCTATCCAATGGAAAACTGATACACCAGTGTGGATAGAACAGTGGTCCTTAGGTAGCAATAAAATTCAGGCCTTATAATAAGATATAGTATAGGAGCAACTTGACCAAGGACATTTACAACCTTCTCTAAGTTCTTGGAATTCCCCAGCATTTGTTGTAGAAAGAAATCTGGAAAATGGAGGATGTTGACTGATTTAAGAAAGATAAATGAACAGATGGAAACTATGGGAACTCTTCAATCTGGACTCCCATCTCCTACTCAATTGCCTAGAAAATGGCCTTTTTGGGTGATGAATAAGGATTGTTTGTATTCTGTCCCTCTATATAAGGAGGATATGAAAAGGTTTGCCTTTTCAGTGCCCAGTGCTAACTTAGCTGAGCCTTATAAAAGATATGAATGGACAGTTTTGCCACAGAGAATGAAAAACAACCCTACTCTGTGCCAAATGTATGTTGCTGCTGCTCTTACTCAGTAAGAAAAGCATTTCCAAAAGTAATAGTTACATTATATGGATGATATATTGGGGTGTGCACCTGAGGAACAAATGTTAGAAGCATGTCTACAAAAGACCATAGAAACTCTAAAGAACTACAAACTGCACATAGCTCCAGAAAACGTTCAAAGACACGCTCCTTTTCAATACTTAGAGGACGTGAAGTATACCCTAAAGTGCTTACAGTACAAAAACTTTCCTTAAGAACAGAGAAGGTAAACACCTTAAATGACTTTCAGAAATTGATAGGAGATATCCAATGGATGCATCCAGTGTTGGGCTTACCTACCAATTGCAACCATTATATGACATTTTAAGGGGAGACAGTGTTTTAAACTCACCACAACAGCTTACAAAAGAAGCTCAAGAGGTTTTGAGAGAAGTTGAAATGGCTTTATCCAATGGAATTGAAAGAGTCACTCAAAAACCCTTGGAAATATCAGTTTTTGCTATAAAAGAGACACCCACAGCAGTTCTTCATCAAGGAGACAGTGTGATAAAGTGGGTGAACCTCCTAGAATAACCAGAAGAAAGCCTTACTTCTTATCCAGTGCTTGTGGCTAGAATTTTATCAAAGGCCATTAAGCAAGCAGTACAATTATCTGGGATAAGACCTGACAAGTTATACACCTTTTATACTAATGCACAAATTGATGTATGCTGTGAAACCATCCCAGAGTGGCAAATTTTATTAGCCCTGGCTCCAAATTTTACATACAAGTCTCCATTAAAGATAACCAGACTATTACATAATTGGTGATGGATTCTTGAAGAAAAGGTTTCTGAAGTTCCTCTTAAAGGACCAACTATCTTTACAGATGCATCCAAACATTATATTTGTGCTGTATACTCTTGTGACTATAGAGAGAGTAGTCAGAACTCCTTTTCAGTCCACTCAGTAGAATGAATTGTATGCAATCATTCTAGCTCTTACTTATTATCCAGGAGATATAAATATAATAATATAATTATTACATACATATAATATATAATAATATAATATATAATAATATAATAATTACATATATATATATATGTAAATTTGTAGCCTCCAAGATATATCAGCTATTTAAGGAACTTCAAGAACAAGTGAGAAAACATCCAAGTCAGGTTTATATCTTGCATGTTCACTCACATAGTGGACTTCCAGGTCCTATTTCTGATGGTAATTCAAAGGCAGATAGCCTTCTAACCATGTTGGCCAATACTCCTTTATTTCAGGAAGCCCAAGAATCTCACTCTAAATATCATCAGGCTGCTCGAACTTTACATTTACAATTTGGAATAAAAAGAAAGAAAACTAGGAGCATAGTAAAAGCCTAAACAGCTTGCATTCCTTTCCATGTTCCTACGCTCCCTCCAGGGAAGAACCCTCTTGGTTTGAGACCTATTGAAATTCTTTTGGTCGTCTGTCTTTTATCCATGTTGTGGTAGACCCCTTTTCAGGATTCACTTTTGCAATACCAGCAGCAAAAGAGATAGCCCGAGTGGTCACTGAATTTCTTATACAAGCATTTGCAATTATGGGTGTGACAATGGACCTGCATATACTTCTAAACATTTTGCACACTTTTGTGCACAGTATAAGATTTTACACACCATTGGAATACCCTTTAAGCCTCAAGGTCAGGCAATAGTAGAGAGGAGAAACAGAGACATTAAGACCCTACTCCAAAAACAAAAGAAAGGGGAAGCCACAGGTAATCCTAGAGACCTTCTAAATCTAGTTCTTTATACTATTAACTTCTTGATTTTTGACAAAGATGCACTGACTCCAGCAGACTCCAGAAGGTTTTATAACCCACTGAAAGGGGGTGAGAGCAGTCCCCTGTCTTTAAATAATCATCAGGTGATGTGGAGAGACACAGAAAGTGGTGAATGGAAGGGACCAGATAGGTTAACTGCTTGGGGGAGAGGGTTTGCTTGTATCTCTACAGATGGAGAAGGAATGAGATGGGTGCCAACGAGCTATATTCGCCTTGTCCATCGGAGAGAGATGGAGCAGACCCTTGAAACAAAGGAGAAGACCCAAGAAACATTGGATGGTTCCATCGCTGACTGTGCCCACCACTGAAAGAACCTGGCAGTTATGGCATGTGACTCATGGACATCAAAAATTGTTGGACTTCAAAACCCTTAGGAATCATTGGATTCTCTGAGACATGATAAGACTGTTGTAGGACTTGGAAACCCTCAGGAATCATTGGATTCTCTCTGAGACACGATAAGACTGTTGTAGGACTTGAAAACCCTCAGGAATCATTGGATTCTCTCTGAGACACGATAAGACTGTTGTAGGACTTGAAAACCCTCAGGAATCATTGGATTTTCTGAGAAATGATAAAATTGTTGCAAGACTTCAAAACCTGTAGGAATCATTGGATTCCCTAACACATAAAAAGATTGTTGCAGGACTTCAAAAACTTGTGGGGATTATTGGATTCCCTGACACGTGAAGCAATGGACAATAGATTGGTTTTGGACTATCTCTTGGCTGCTGAAGGAGGCATATGTGTGACTGTTGTTTACTTACCCTCACTACTTGCATGTATAATTTATGTTTGTTGCACCACATTGAGCCTGCACGGGCTGTGGGGAGAGTCATTACTAATAGCCTGGGCGTTATTGCTATGTACCTGTGTAATACCTCCCATGCTGATGGGTTTGCGTATACCTGCCTCTAGTAAGACCCTTCAGCCCAGAAACCCGCTAGCAATATCTGGCTTGATTCCCCACTTCCTTTTGGTGCTTTTCATCTCTCTTCCTGAGAAGTCAGGGAGGGTGTGATCAACTCCTTTTTGGAGTTCTCACCTCCCTGAGAAGTCAGGGATGGCATGACTACCTGTGTTTTAAAACAAAAAGAAAGTGGGAGATGTAAAGGGCTGAAACTGAGTAGGTGCACTTGGACAACCGAGCACTTAAGGCTAATTACTTATTGGACAATACTCTATAAGAATATGCTTGGAAAATGGCCCTTTGTACTATTCTGTGTTGGCTCAATTGTTTGGTGCATACAGAGAATTGTAAGAGGGACTAGGGGGTAGAGTAAGACAAGCCAGAGTCACTTTGGCAGTAGAGGAGGAGAAGGGAAGTCATGAAGATTCTTTGTCCATCCAATTCACTTCTACCCCTAAAGACCAAGAATAAAGACCAAGGACTTTTGCTTATCCTGACTCCAGTTGATTCTAAGGCATCCAGGGTGCTAACTCAGGCTTCACAAGAGGCAGGAGGAGGAGAGAAGGCACGCCAGGGTGGAGCACAGCCTGGGCAAAGGCCTAGAGGGAAGACAGAGATGTGAAGAATACCTACAGAATCAGCTTGACTCAAACAGAGACCACACAGGGTGGATGAGCAGATCATAAGTTTGGAAAAGAAGGCAGCAGCTCTGAAAGGCTTTAAAGGCCCAAAGGTTGAATGCTTGATTCTGGAAGCACTAAGGAGCCCCAGACTGTAAGGAGGAGGAGAGATGCCTGGTTAGCTCTGGGCTTTCTGAATATCACCTATGTGCAGGTTTGAGACAGAAACTGACGAGGGTCCTCATGGCAACGGTCCTGGCAGGAGTTATGATGAGGGAGCAGAGAAAGCACTGTAGGTGATAAGACATTGTGTCCCCAGAAATATGAGATCTGTCGGCCCTCTGGCTCTGAAGAGCAAAGTTCAGGGAGCAACGACGGAGACGTAAAAGATTTTCACCTGAGGCGCCGGAAGGAGGATGGCAGCTTGGATCAATACTGGGACATTAGGAGAGAGAAGATTTGGGGGCACAAAGCAGTGGGTTTAGCTGCAGACAGGCTGAATCTAAGACGGACATGGCCAGTAGGCAGACGCTGGCTGGACTCCAGCTCTGGGAGCTGATTGTGATTGGGGGCTGCTGAGGACGGGAGCTGATAAGGTTCCTGAATCAGAAGACTAGGCACAGGCTAGAGGCTCAGGACCCTCATGCTGACCCAAGTCATGGAGCATGATCCAGCAGTGGAGCTGAAACGGGGCTTTCAGCAGGAACAGGGAGAAGCCAGAGCGCAGCATTAGGGAGGCCCAGGGAGAGGTGGGGGCTTCACTGTATCAGAGGCAGCAGAAGCAAAGCAGGGTGAGAAACTGGGAAAAGCTCCCAAACAAGGCAATTCGGAGACCATTGCTAACCACAGAGCGTGGCTCTCCTCCCCCTATCCCTGGAGACTGCAGTCGCCTCCGGGGGTGTTGCCTGCCTCAGTCTTCTCCCCTCTGATCTGTCCTTTCTTTGTCCACATTTGACCAGCTCCCCCTCTTCAGTAAACTGCGTCCTGCTGCTGGCCCCCTGCCGAGGGCCAGAGACACAGCTTTCTGGTGCCCAAAAAGGAAGATCTCTCTTCTTCAATAAAATAAAGGTTGTCCCACAAAAGTCTGATTAAACACTGTGGAGAGCCAGGAGTCTCCCATCCTACCAGAACAAAGGCTAGGCCTGGCCAGCCCCTGCCTTTGGGGACTTCTGCTTCCTTGTGGTTTTCCCAAGAGGGCATGAGGTGAAATGACGCGGCCAGGATCACACCAGGAGTCTCAATAGCACTCAGGCCTCCTGGACCCCAGGGCTGGTGCTCTATCCACAGCAGAGATGATGGCCCCCCACCCCCTGCCTGTTTACACAACCTGCTGGCACTGAGTGATGGGCAGAGACACCACTGCAGGCAACCACTGTGTCCTATTCTGTGTCACCAGGGGAAGGTGGAGGCTGTCTCACTCTCAGAAAGGCTTCCCCTCCCTGATTTCTGAGCCCATGGCTCCCTGATAGGGAGAAAGTCGGCAGCCAAGGGCAACTCTTCTCTTAACTCTTGTGGAGGATGATGCGGGACCAATCTGGGCCCTCATCTCATGGGCCACACTGAATGAGGAAGCAGAAACAGCATCGGAGGAAGGAAAAGATGGCAAGAAGAGCACGATCAGTCAAGTGCCCCTGCAAATCAGAGCTCAAGGAGGAGGATGGGTGAGGCCATTGAAGGCCAGTTTTCAGCATAATAGAGGAAAATCCCAAACGCTGTTCAAAAAACTACCGCACCACATGCCTCCCTCTCCTCCCTTCTCCCATCCATCACCTTCTTTCTAGCCTGAACTGTTAATATCTAGCTTGTGAACACTGGCTGATTTTGTGTGTGTGTGTGTGTGTGTGTGTGTGTGTGTGTGTGTGTGTGTGTGTGCATGTGCACACCTGAAACACTTAGAAGACACACAGAAGGAAAGGATGCTAAGAACAGAGGGTGCTGGAGGAGGATATGTTCACAACTTTTTGGGTCCTTCATCTGGGAAATGGCACAGGGACTGACAAGAGCCAAGCAAACACCAAGCACCTCAAAAGGCCCTGCTGCCCGAGGGGCTGCACAAGGCACAGGGGACTGTACCTTCAGCACATCTTGCTTGCATTTCTCCACTTTGTCCTGGAGTTTCTTGAGCTGCTCTGGGTTGAGGGCAGGATCCGCTTTGCTGTTGTTCTCCCGGGACACGGCCAGCTTTTCCTCCTTACAGGCAGCATGGTACGCTTTCTTGGACGCCTCTACCTGGAAGAAACGTTTCTCAGGATTATATTTCTAGGCCTTAGGAGTGCCCGCCAAGATCACCCAAGACTTGTTTTGGGAGAAAGCAAGAATCTGCCAATTGTGCACATGGCGACCCCCCCAACAAAAGGATCTTCCACAGGAAGATGTGAGTGAGGAAAGAAGTGGGAGAAAAAGATACCCAGGGCTAGAGCCAGAGGAAAAGACAGGACAGCCGGACATCCCTAAGGATGCAAGGAGAAAGGAGACAAAGGGGGCAAGATGGGGTCCATGAGGGAGTCTGGAGAGGAGAGAGGCCTGAAAGCACCCCAAGAAAGCCAGCTTTCAGCACAAGCGGTGCCATTTTAGTAGTCAGGGCCCATGGCCTATTCCACAGCAACTAAGCTATCCCAGGACATTAATGAGTGTAGTAGAGAAGAAGATACGCCCACGGTGGGGAAGACGGTACAATACTTAGCCGGGTACCTCCTTGAGCTTCTTCGCCCAGGGTTTTTGGGCCTTCCTGAATCCATCCTCCGCCTCTCGGGTCTCCTTGAATCCTCCCATCATCTGCTTATGAAACGCCTCCTTCTGCCAATTCTTGATCTTCTCAAAATCCTCATTCATCAGGGAGCCCTTCACTTCGAGATGCAGCTCGCTCACCTTCTCTGCTTCCGACATCACGGCATTCCAGGCCTTTTCGACGGTCCCATACTGTGGACCTAGATAGAACAGAAGGGGACATTTGGGACTAGGTGGCAGACCCTGGGCTGCTGCAAACGTCTGATGTGGAGATTTCCATTTTCATGGCAAATCTACCCGCTGCCCCACTCCCTAAAACTGCTGAATATTCAATCCCCACTTTGGAAGTCTAGGTGAGGACACAAGACCATTTGTGTTTCGTCTTCTCAAATGTTAATTTTGTTAAGATAGATTTTAAATGAAGCCAAGGTTCTTTTGAAAAGAGTTATGAAGGGGCGTTACTGGAGATGCCCAAGGAATCGAACATAAATCCCCACCACGCTCGCCCCGTTCCACACTCACCCTTTTCCACAAGCTGCTTCCATCGCTTAGCCCACTCGGTGAGCTGCTGCGCGTAAGCCTTCTCAATGCGCGCCCGCTCATGAATACAGTTCATGAGGTCATTGCAGAGTCGGTGGCCATCGTCAATCCGCTTGACTGTTCGCTTGTAGTTTCCAACCTAGAAAACAAGACAGGATTCATACGTCACTTGCATGTCAAAGGGGGGTTGGTGGCCCCAAGAGCAGAGCTACAGACTGCAGGGTATAGGCTATAAGACAATCCCTCTTCCATGACCAGAAGTGGGATGGGAAGTCCGCTGTGCAGGCCAAGCTGCCCGGCAGTTTCTGTTTTATTTTTCCAAAGATAGTTTTCAACATTCACTCTTGAAAAACCCTGTGTTCCTGGGAAGTGAATGTAAACTATTAGCACTACTGTCTATCTATCCAGGTTACTTTTACCTTCAGAATCCAATACTTAATGTGCAACAAGAAAATTGGATTTACACACATATATTGTATCTAGGTTATACTGTACACATGTAAAATGTATGGGATTGCCTGTCATCTAGGGGAGGGAGTAGTGGAGGGAGGGGATAATTTGGAAAAATGAATACCAGGGATAATGTTATAAAAATTACTCATGTATATATACTGTCAAAAAAAATTTATAATAAAGTGACTGTTTTCAATTAAAAAAAAAAAAAAAAGAAAAGAAAAAAGAAAAACCCTGTGTTCCAAAATTTTCTCCCTTCTTCCCTTCTACCTCCCTCCCCTAGACAACCATTCAATATAGGTTAAACATGTGCAGTTCTTCTATGCATATTCCCACAATTATTATTTTGAATAAGAAAAATCAGATCAAAAAGGGAAAAAATAAGAAAGAAAAAATAAGCAAACAATAACAAAAAAAGTAAAAATACTATGCTTTGCTCCCCACAGTTCTCTCCATCACAAGACTATTAAAACTAGCCTGAATCCCCTCGCTGTTGAAAAGAGGTACGTCCATCAGAATTGATCATCGTATAATCCTGTTGCTATTGCGTACAACGATCTCCTGGTTTTGCTCCCTTCACTCAGCATCAGTTCATATAAGTCTCTCCAGGCCTTTCTGAAACAGCCTGCTCATTATTTCTTACAGGACAATAACATCCCCTTCCATTCACGTACCACAACTTCTCCACTCAGTTTCCAGTTCCCCCTCCACAAAAATGGCAGCTTTAACTCGGACAGGGCACCAGCTCCCTCCAGGACGTGTAGATGGCACTTTCACCACCCCCAGGAAGGTGAGGTCACCTTTCTCAAGGTTCTCTTTATCAAAAAAAGGGCTTTGTGGCCATTTTGGAAGACTCTTGATCGCCACGCTCTGGATATCACATGGGAAGGATCCTCTTCCTCATCTGATCTCAAAGCACAAAGTGGACAGAATCCTAGGGATGTGGAGTCAGAAGCTCCAAACTCAAATTAATTTCCTCATCTATAAAATGAACCAGATGATCTAGAAGGCTTTCTAGTCCTAAATGCTAAAATCTCCTCAAAGTCGAGAACAACATGCTATTCCAGGCCCGATTATTATCCAAACAAATCTCAGCAAAGCCGATGAAATCCAGGAAACACCAGAGGTGCAGCACCTGCCATCCCACCAGTCAGCTCTGACGCCTCCTGGCCCTCTCGGAGCCCATCTCCTTGTCCTTATGAGGTATCTTATACCTTAAAATGGGTATTTTCATATTTGCACTTTAAAAAACCTCAAGCCCTGAGTAAATATAAAGTTATCTGATTTTATTATTTAGACAGGAGGAGAGGGAGATCAAGTGCTTCCGGTAAAGTGAAAGGAAGAGAGCTCTTCTAAGAGGGAGGCCCCACTGAGCTAAGCCCTGGTGTCAGCAGACATCAAGGGACTGGGGGGGCTGGGAAAGGGGTGAGTAAGAACTGGGTCTCCTAGAGGAGTGATCTTAGACAATCAGAAACACTCCTTTCAATCCCAGAAGTCCTGGTCAGCACCTCCTACTTGTGCTAGGCCCTGGGAATACAAGGAAAAGGAGCAGCATCTGCCTTAAGATAGTGGCATGGGCAGGGGTGCAACAAAGGAGAAAGCCTGACATCATTCAGTGCTGGACTCCTACCCCAAGGCGGGGGGGGGGGAGGGAAGAAGGCCAAGTACTGGACACTGGAGAGTTCCTTGGCTTCAGCAGCACCAATGACCCGTCTAGGGTCATACCACTCCTGGGCCAAAGCAGCGCTCCAACCAACAAGCTCCTGACTCTGGCCTCTGTGCTGAGCTGCCTTTGCAGACTGAAGCGTGGTGAGGCTGCCAGGGACCACGACATAGCCAGAAGCTGCCCTCAGTGAGCTTTATTCATTAGATAAATAAATGGAAGGCAGCTCCGTGCCTGACCAAGCAAGAGAGCAGAGAGTGGATAATGAGGATTTGGGGATGGGGAGCGGGTGGTCTCCCCTGACCATGAGGAGCCTTCTTGCCAAGAAGGCAGAGGTCCAAAAGCCCCATTCACCACTCCCCACTGATCCCAAGGATCAGCCATTACCTGGCCTTTTGCTTGCCCAGCTCCAGGGAGAGTCAAGTTCACTGACATTGCCGATCCCCGAGAAGCCTGCAAGGGGTTTGGAGCTATGGGACCCAGAGAGAAATGCTGCTGGCACTGTGTCTGAGGTTTGCAGATCCAAATTCAAATCCTGCCTCAGTCACTTCCCTTCCCCTCCCTGGGACTCAACCTGATCGTCCATAGCAATGAAAACCTGCTCCCTGTCTGTGGCACAGAAGCTCACCCAAGGAAGGCTGCGGCCCGGAAACAAAGAGCGTTTGTCTAGCTTGGGGCTTGGGGTGGGTAATCCAAAGAGGTTTCTGGAAGGAAGTGGGTGAGGCTGCCCAGAACCAAAGATCCAACAGGCTACATGGGCCCTGCCTGGGTTTAATTGAGCTCCTCCCAAAGTAAAAGCACAGAGATCTCTCTGTTATCTGTGTGAGCAAGCCTATAGCCCAGAACCGGATCATTCTTTGTAGCATGGGGGACACCCTCCAGCCACCAAGATCAGCAGAGCAGGAAGCCAAGAAGAGGCTGCCAAAGGCACGTTCCCTGGTGTGGACACAACTAACCATAACTGAAGACAATGTGACCGTTTGCCCAGAAAGTCCCAGAGGAGCGGAGAACAAAACGAGCCCAAGTTTCCGTTCAGTATAAGGATACACCGATAATCAAGCCACAAAAACCCTCAGGATTTCTCTGCATGGCAGAGACAAGATGCAGGAGGAAATAACAGGAAGAGAAATGTCACTGGAACTGAAACAAAACACATGCAACCTAAATCTGACAAGTTTGATAATGGAGCATCTTATTCACAGTTCACTTTCTCAGTATATTAGTTTTGCATTAAAAAAAAAAAAAAACACCTCCCCCACTTTTCAAAATATCTCCTTTTAATCTTAGATCTTAAAATAGAGATGATCTGAGAAACACCACTGGCTTTCCTCTAGGAATTATCTGGAGTACCTAGTCTTCTGGCAGGCCACAGGGATGGACCTTTCCCCTTCAAAGACAAAATTTTTTTGGGTGACTATAGTAAAGCTGCCTTCCCAAGCCAGAGCCAGCAAAAAGGTGCCCTGAATGTGTTTGTACAAATCCCGAATATAGAACAAGACAACATATTCTTAAGAGACGATATCCTCTCTATTCTGATGGAAGTGGATATTTTCAACATAGAGAAGAGCTAATCCAATTCCAATTGATCAATGATGGACAGAATCAGCTACACCCAGAAAAGGAACACTGGGAAATGAGTGTAAACTGTGAGCATTTTTTTTTCCTTCCCAGATTATTTTTATCTTCTGAATACAATTCTTCCTTTGCAACAACAACAACAAAAAAATTCGGTTCTGCACATATATATTGCACCTAGAATATACTCTAAGATATTTAATATGTATGGGAATGCCTGCCATCTAGGGGAGGGGGTGGAGGGAGGGGAGGGGAAAAATTCGGAACAGAAGGGAGTACAAGGGATAATGTTGTAAAAAATCACCTATGCATATATAGTGTCCCAAAAAAAAAAAAAAAGTTGTAATTATAAAATTAATAAAAATAAATAAATCATAAGGGAGAAAAGAGAGAGAGAGAGAGAGAGAGAGAGAGAGAGAGAGAGAGACGTGATATCCTCAAAGAACTGAATTTTGTCAAGTGATTCTCTTCATCTGTTGATATAAGTGAATGGCTCAGGATGTTTTTGTTTTGAATACGATCATGCTGATTGCTTTCTTAAGCATCCTTGCATTCTTGGTACAAATCCAGCTTCCTCATGTTGAATGATTTGGGAGATGAACTGCTACAGTTCTTTTTGCGAGATTTCCTTAAAAAATTCTGAATAATCATTAATGACATTGTTCTTGAATTCTTGTCCTTGGCTTTTTCTTTCCTTGGTTTAGATTTAAAAAAAAAAAAAAAAAAAAAAAAACTAGGCACGTTTCCTTCCTCTTTCTTTCTTCTCTTCCTCCCCCTCCTTTTACTTCCTTCTGCCTTTTGTCTCTTCACTGTCTTTTACAAAATTAGCATTTCTCTGACTTGATTGATGAATGTGCTGATTGCTGAGGAGCAAAGACAGCCTTGTCTGTACTGATGCAGAGGGTGGGACAGTGTGTACAATGAGTACAACAATGGCCATGGACAGAACAACAGAATAAAGGAAACTGAACGATATGGAATTACAAGCTTGGTCTCAAGCTAGGAGTGCACACTTCCAGGACTAGTGGGGTCCTAGGGCTGCAGACCACTGCATACAATGGCAGACTTTTTCAATATTTTAATTCTGCTGGAATCTATTTTCTTGTCATAAAGGGGAGGAAAGAAGGGATGTCCTAGGAAATGTAGGTGATGTAAAAACCAGCGATGCTGACACAGAAAACACAATTCTACACTCCATTGTGCTCCTGCCAGGGACCACACTCCAGCCCAGCTCTCAAGGCTGTTCAAGAACAATGTGGTCTACTGGTCCCTGCATCCTGGACAGTGATGGAAGCATGGGCACTGCCAGCAGGCCTTGGCAGCCCTTCTCTTACAGAGGATGAGTGACAGGCTGGGCTGGAGGTCAGGGCGGAAGACAATGAGGAGAGGAACAGAACCAGAGAGAGCCGGGAGGGCAAGATCTCCCTCCCTGTTCCAAGCAGGACCTCAGCTTATCTACCCCAGAGAGGTCATGGTCTGAACCCTTTCTTCCAACTCACCAGATATGCAGCTGTCTGGGGAAACTGCCCCAGCTTCTCACAAACCTCTCAGTCATGAAATCCATCTGAAGTGAAACCTCGCACATGCAATCCGAGTCTGCCTCTCATTGTCCCATTCTCAGAGGCCGTTCCCATCAGCCTCTTCATGCCTCATTACAGGCTCTAAGAGCATCATTAATTAGCTGCCCTCCTGGCCTCTCCAACTCATCCTTCTAGCCACAGACATGGGGTGGGCGCTTCGAACCATCCCTCTCCTCCTGACTTAGTCAATTACACTCCCACCCAGCACTACCAAATTGGCTACGGGACCCTCAAGCTTATTTGTCCCAAGAGCGTGTGGGAGTGTGCAACTGGTAGTTATGAACCTGGAATTTGTTGTGTGTGAACGAACACACACACACACACACACACACACTTCAAAATAATTGGTTTCCTATGTAATTTCACATGTGTATTTAGACATTTTTATGAGGAGTTTTTCACCAGCCTGCCAAAGGAATCCATGTACAAAAAAATTTCAGAGCCAGATTACAGTTCCCAGATGATTTCCAAAAGCTTTCAGCAGCTCAGCGTAGTGTAGAGAATGATAGCATTGTGACATTCCTGTCCCCTTTTCCTCCCTGCTAGTCTTTTCTCTCCCAGTTCTCCTCCTCTATCTCCCTTGATCCTCCAGATCACAGCTTCTCCTCACAGATGTCCCCCAAGGGCTCTGGCCTGAAATCTTGGTTCTTCTCCCTTTATACTATTTCACAAGATGCTCTTCTAAATTCCCATGAATATAATGATTACCTCTACGCTGATGATTCTCAAATCTATTAAATTATTAAAATCATGACATTAAATTTTATTATTAATTTAATAATAAAATTTAATAATTTTATTATTTTCCATTAAATTTATTATTTATCTATTAATCTTTCTCTTGGCTTCTAGTTAGTAGATCCCAAACTCAACATGTCTAAAACAGGAGTTATCCCCCCTTTTTTTTTCGGCCAATAGTATTTTATTTTTCAATTACATGTAAAGAGAGTTCTCAACTTTCATCTATGTAAGATTTTGAGTTTCAATTTTTTTTTTCTCCCTCCCTTCTCCACCTTTTTTGATATGGGTTATACATGTACACTCATTTTAAATATATTTCCATGTTAATTATGCTATGAAAAAAAATCAGAAAAGGGGAAAAGCATAAGAAAGAACAAGCAAACAACTCCCCCCCCCCAAAAAAAAGGTGAAAATACTATCCTTCGAAGCACATTCAGTCTCCATAGTTCTCTCTCTGAGTGGGGATGGCTCTTTCCATCCCAAGTCTACTAGAATTGTCCTGGATCATTACATTGCTGAGAAGAGCCAAGTCCATCATAGCTGATCATCATACAGTGTTACTATCACTGGGTACAATGTTCTTCTGGTTCTGTTCGCTTCACTCAGCCTCAATTCATAGTCTGTCTGGGTTTTTCTGAAATCAGCTTGCTCATCATTTGTTATAGAACAGTAATAATAATATTCCACCACATTCATATATTCATTACAATCAGTAACTATGGGTCCCCTTTGCCTGCTCTTTTCCAACCTCCTGCTGCCCTGGCTTCCTTCAGGGCCTAGCACCTTCTAGGAAGCCCTTTGTGATCCTGCTCATTCTATCTCAGGAGACCCCCATTAATAACTCACGTCTCTTTGAATTATTACATTATCTAATCTGGCCCAAATCCATCTAACTGTACTCTTGTGTAGCCTTTTCTAGAGCAGCAAGATTACCCAGAGTACCCTCCACCCGGTGTCCCAGTGCAGTAAAAACAAAACAGGAAGAAAAAGGGCACAAGGCTTAGAGACAAAGGGCCTGAAGTACAAGTCTGGCCAAGTTGTTGACCTCGGTCTACTGATCCATGAGATGGGATAACAATTTCTCCAAAGCCCTACCGGGTACCAGTCTGGGAGGCCATTCCTACTTAGCACAATGCTATTTCTTCATTCTCGAAGGGAACCGAGACGTCAGCGAGGTGACACAATGACACGCCAGGGACTTGAATTTCAGTGAGGAAGGGCAGAGCTTCTCCGGAGCCACACATGGACCAGGATGACCAGAAGCAGTGTGTGATGACAGAAGAGGCTTCCAAGGGCCAGCGGCTCACTCTTCCAGGCGAGCATCGTCAACTACCTGAGGCAGGGCAGGTGCGACGACTGGGTAAGGAACCGTGTGAGCACCACGCAGGCCTCGGGAAGACAGACAACTCCCGGACGGAGGCCATAAACACAAACGTGCTACGATGCGCAGATCAGAGAAGCCTGGCTTACCCACCTTGGCAAATTACAAACAGTCACTTTCAGGCTCTTGGGCAGCAAAATCGGTACGCTGTTGTTCTCCAGTCACGTCTGACTCTGTAAATGCATTTGGGGTTTTCTTGGCAGAGATACTAGAGTCATTTAGTATTTCCTTCTCCAGCTGATTTGACAGATGAGGGAACTGAGGCAGCCAGGGTAAAATGACTAGCCCCGGGTCAGAGATAATAAGCACCTGAGGCCAGATCTGAACTCATGATGATGAGTGTTCCTGATTCCAGGCCTGATGCTCTATTGGCTGCACTCCCTAGCAGCCTTCTCAGTTACTCTGGGAAATAGATGCTATTTTATTTTTATTTTTTATTTTTAATAGTTTTTATTTGCCAGATATATGCATGGGTAATTTTACAACATTGACAATTGCCAAACCTTTTGTTCTAATTTTTCCCCTCCTCCCCCTCCCCTGCCCCAATGGCAGGTTGACCAAATTATGTTAAATATGTTAAAGTATAAATTAAATACAATATATGTACACATGTCCAAACAGTTGTTTTGCTGTACAAAAAGAATCGGACTTTGAAATAGTGTACAACTAACTTGTGAAGGAAATCCAAAATGTAGGCAGATAAAATTAGAGGGTTTGGGAATTAATAGATGCTATTTTTATCCCCATTTTAGAGGTGAGGAAACTGAGGCAAAAATGGGTAATTTTCCATGGGTCACACAGCTAGCAAGTTGAATTTGAATTCAAGTCTCTCAGACTCCTGGCCCAACTGTAAGAGGCTAAGAGATTATTGTTTGTGGTTCATTCTCAAAGAGCCTCATGACATGCTGTGAATTGGACTTAGGTGAGGGAAGCCTGTGCAAAGTCACCTGCCTCACTTTCCCCTCCAGAGCCTTCTGAGTCCAGTGGCCAGATATAGATCTGGATGACTGGAGATGGCTCTGGATGTAGTGGGAAACGAAAGATAAGATGACTATCACTTAAATTATCCTTTGAGTTCATCTTTGATCCAGTAGAAGGAGAATCCTTGGATATTTTTATAAAAGAGGGACTGAATGATTTTAGGAAAATGATTGTGCAGGATGTGTCCACAGTTTAATGACTATTATTCTGAAACTCCTCTTTCATTCTTTCTTTCTTTTTTTTTTTTTTTTGAAGCTTTTTAATTTTCAAAACATATGGATAATTTTTCAACATTGACCCTTGCACAGCCTTGTTTCAGCTTTTCCCTTCCTTCTCCCCACCCCATCCCCTAGATGGCAAGCAATCCACTATATGTTATACACACTAAAATACATGTGAAACTGCGCTTTCAACTCGGACTCCTCGCTCGATGCCGACTGCTGAATTCTGTCTACTCTTTGAGAACATCCAGTTAGGGGCAGCTAGGTGGCACAGTGGATAGAGCACCCGCCCTGAATTCAGGAGGAGCCGAGTTCAGATCTGGTCTCAGACACTTAACACTTCCTAGCTGTGTGACCCTGGGCAAGTCACTGAACCCCAGCCTCAGGGGGGAGTAGAAAAAAAAAAAAAAAAAGAGACAACATCCAGTTAGGAACTACCAAGTAACTCATAATAGAGAAACTGATAGCAGACTGGGAAAAAAATGTTAACGAGTTTGATCAGAATTAGTGAAAGTATTTGTAACACAAAGTACAGCTGCTCCTGCCTGTAAACACTTGGTACCTTCCATGATTTAACAGCAGAAGGCACTGTAGGGCAGCCATTCATAGGGCGTCACTAAGTCAACTTTCATCTACAAATATTTATTCACCTTATAGTCAGGTTAAGGCTTTCACTGTTTTTGGCTGCCAGGCTTCAAAAAGACCATTTGCATACATGATGTCATGGGACTGTTAAGAGAATTTTTCGTTTTTCTTTTATTAAATTTCATTATGCCATTTCTCGGGGCTGTTTGGCCAACAGAAGCTTGTTCCCATTAACCTCAGCTGGCCAGAACCTGACTTACAGAATGACAGTATTAAAAGAAAACTTTTTGGCATTCCTCCGATAAACCAAAGGAAATTGGTGCTTTCAAAGTGATTTAGCAGCTCTCTGTGGAAGGATTCCTTGGCTACCAAACTTTGGAGTAGCTTCGTGATATGTAACTCTCCCTCGTTGTGAATTCTTTAAAAGTAGCAATAGAGGGTCAATTTTACCAATTTGGTGTTTAAATCTAGAACTTGGTTTAATGATAACCTCAAAGGAAGCAGAAGCTAATTAATCTGTTTAAGTAAGAGGCCATAAAGATTGTTATATGTTAGCATTAATTCTGTCTTTTTTTGTAACCCCGGTCCCAAAGCCCACTGGTACTGAACTCTCCTCACTGGTGGAGGGCAGGAAGGTAGGGCAGGACAGAGATGGAGAAAGGTGCCCTTTAGGGATTCTCCAAGCCTTCTATGGGCAAGTCACACCCAGCTTTGAGCAAGACAAGGAGGCAGCCAATTGCTGAAGAAAGACAGACTTTGAGAAGACATGAGAGCAGCCTGCGGTCTCTGTCATGTCCATGTACCTGGTAGGCTACTCTGAACTTAAGTTTTATGCTTAAATACAAGTCCATAATTCAGAAAAATAAACCTGAACCCCAAAAGTAACATGAGTATGGGGAGTAGGCAAAATTTAGGTTTTTAACCTCTAGAATTTTTGCCAGATCAATTTATTGGGTAGCAGAGTCTCGCATCTCAATTCTGTAGGCTGGATATATATTATTAATTTTTTTATTAAAGCTTTTTATTTACAAAACATATACATGGGTAATTTTTCAACACTGACCCTTGCAAAACTTTCTGTTCCAAATCTTTCCCTCCTTCCCCACATTCCCTCCCTTAGATGACAAGTAATCCAATATATGTATACATATTTATACAGTTATCTTGCTGCACAAGAAAAATTGGATCTAATAAGAAAAAAAAACCTGAGAAGGAAAACAAAATGCAAGCAAAAGTCAACAGAAAATGTGAAAATGCTATGTTGTGGTTCACACTTGGTTCCCACAGTCCTCTTTCTGGGTGCAGATGGCTTTCTGTATCACAAGACCCTTGGAACTGGCCTAAATCATCTTACTGTCATAAAGAGTCATATCCATCATAATTGATGATTGTATAATCTTGCTGTTGCCACAATCATCATCTCCTGGTCCTGCTCTTTTCACTCAGCATCAGTTGATGTAAGTCTCTCCAAACCTCTCTGAATTCATCCTGCTGGTCATTTCTTACAGAACAATAATATTCCATAGCATTCTCATACCATAATTTATTCAGCCATTCCCCACCTGATGGGCGTCCACTCCGTTTCTACCTCCCTGCCACCACAAAAAGGGCTGCCACAAACATTTGGGTCCCTTTTCCTCCTTTAAGATCTCTTTGGGACACAGGCCAAGTAGAAACCCTGCTGGGTCAAAGGGGATGCACAGTTTGATAACTTTTTAAGCATAATTCCAAACTGCTCTCTGAATGGTTAGATGAATATATATTATTAAAGGACTTTAAACAATATATACAAAATGTTTATTACTAAAGAGCAGGGGGGGTACTGGTGGTGGTGGGGTGGGAGAAAGATACAGATTTCACTGATGCTCTTGGGCGAACCAGATAAAACAGAACACATAGTCAATTAATGGCATTCATTTCACTTGGAGGAGAACCACATGAAAAGAACTAGGAAGATATATGACAGACAGCCTGGGGAGGGCTTAAATGTGGGGTTAAATTATTGGTTCTTTTTAGTTCTGAAGACCTGAGGTGTCAAACTTGCAAATACAACTGGGAACTGTTTAGCAAAATAAATGCAAATACAGAATAGATAAGGTTAATATGTGGTTTTCTAAGTCCCTATGATGTGGCTTTGACACCATTGCATAGACAGTGGGAGACATTTCTAGGCTTTGAGTAGCCCGGTAACAAGGTCATCTGTGTGCTAAGATGGCTTATCTGGCAGTTTTGTGATGGGGGATCTGGAGATGGAAAAGCCAGAAGGGGAAAGCACAACAGAGAAGTGTCGGAGATGGCCCTTTGTTCTTGTCCCCCAAGGTCAATGTCGATACCACCATGTGATCTCCCATCCCTTCCTTCTCTCAAGTCTCTAGACCTGTACCCTCTCCTCTCCCCCCTTCACTGCCCTTGTCCTTGGGCTGGACACTGCCTCTTAGCACTTACATCCCTGCCTGTCTCGTCACCCAGATTGGAAGTGACTTGAATTACCCCCAACGATCACTGCTCAAGAAAGCCACGTCCAACTGAACATTAGGACGGCAAGAGCTGCATTATATTTCAACTCTGCATCAGCTTCACTGCCAGCACTTAATATGAGCTCATTAAATGAATAAATGCATGACCAAAGCTCACTTTATGTACACACTTTCTACATCCTGCACGAGTAAGGCTCCAAGGTCTACAGCTAATTTCTCCAACATTAAGGGAACTTCAGAAAACCCAGTTGAGGCTCACTGCTAAAATAATATGCTATGTGAAAATACCCTGAAGCTCTCTGGGAGGCCCACAACTCTTAAGAAGGTACTTTTCAATGGACCCAAACTTGAAAAAACTAAGATTGGCTTATGTAAACACATTTTTTTCAGGCTTCTTACTCAAGATGACCTTGACCAACATCTAACCTCCTAGGACCAATATGCTAAGGACCTTTAAGGGTGGATTTTTTTTCCAATGACGGTAGGAACCCAAGAACTGAACGACTCGCTGTATTTGTTATAGATAAGTTTCAAAAGCAAACCCAACGTTCTAAAGTTGAAACAGAATTCAACTTCCCTTGTGAGTTCATGAACTAATAAAGCTGAGCTGAGGCAATGTGGTGGGACTGAAAAGAGCGGAACAGAAGGGACGAGCTTTCTCTTCTCTCTCAAGGGTCTGGAGCTTAATCTCAGACTGTAAGAAGAGAGATAGTTGTGGAATTCAAGACTTCATTATTTAGACCTTCAACCTCCCCCCAAATTCTTTGGTAGTTGTGGTGACACGTAGGGCCTTTTCCCAGAATTCTGCTTTTAAATGCCTAAAATCCAGAGGATGACAATAGGAAATCCCTTTGAATGAAATATAGCAATTAACATTTTTAAGAATTGACTTATAAGAATACAAGTTATTTTCCAATTGATAAATGGTCAAAGGACATGAACAGACAATTTTCAGACAAAGAAGTTAAAGTCATCTCTAGTCAAATGAAAACATGCTCTAAATCACTATTGATTAGAGAAAGGCAAATTAAGACATCTCTCAGACTGACTAAGATGACAGGAAAAGATAATGATAAATGTTAGAGGGGATATGGCAAAACTGCAACACTAATATATTGTTGGTGGAACTGTGAACAGATCCAGCCATTCTGGAGAGCAAAATGGAACTATGCCCAAAGGGCTATCAAACTGTGCACACCCTTTGACCCAGCAGTGTCTTTAGTGGGTATCCCAAAGAGATCATACAGGAAGGAAAGGGATCCACCTGTGCAAAAATGTTTGTGGCAGCCCTTTACATACTAGCAAGAAACTAGAAACTGAGTGGAAACCCATCAATGGGAGAAATTATGGTTTATGAATGTTATGGAATATTATTGTTCTGTAAGGAATGATCAGCAGGGTGATTTCTGAGGGCCTGGGGAAACACATGAACTGATGCTAAGTGAAGTAAATAGAACGAAGAGAATATTGAATACAGCAACAAGATTATGTGATGATCAACTGTGATGGAGAGAGCCATCTGCACCCAGACAGAGAGAACTATGGGAACTGAATGTGGATGACAACATAGTATTTTTTACCTTTGATATTGTTTGCTTGTTTGTTTTTTTCCTCTCATTTCTTCTCTCTTTTGATCTGTTTTTTCTTGTGCAGCCTGATAAATGTGAAAATACATCTAGAAGAATTGCACATATTTTACTTTTATTGTATTCCTTGCTGTCTAGGGGAGGGTTGGGGGGAAGGGAGGGAAAAAAAAAATTGGAACACAAGGTTTTGCAAGGGTGAACGTTGAAAACTATCTTTGCATGTATTTTGAAAATAAAAGCTATTATTAAAAATTTTAAAAGAAAAGAACAAGGCTGTGGATCCTACATCTGTCACTGTTCAACACTTTCAGATTTTGGGGATCCCAAGTGGGGTTTTCTTGGCAGAGATCTTGGAGAGATTTGCCATTGCCTCCAAGCTCAGAGGAGACTGAGGCAAACAGGGTTAAATGACTGGCCCAGGGTCACATAGCTAGGAAATGTCCAATGCCAAATTTGAACTCAAGAAAACAAAAATTGTTTTGTTTTTTGTTTTTTAAAACTCTAGGCCCAGCGCTCTATACTTTGTGACACCACATAACTCCCCGTCCTTTAATTATTTGTTTCTTTGTTTTTGCCAATTTTATAGCAGATCAACGAAAAACAGAATCCTATCATAGTCATTTGTGAGCAATACTTCCACACACCAAACCACCATGTTTGGCCAAAAGATGGAGCTCTGGTCACTAGCAGGAATTTTACACCAGCCCGACACACACAAAATGTGTTTTCCATATTGAGAACATCTGTGATTCAGACAGTGAGCATGGAACGGTCAGGGTGACCTCCGAATTGCTTCCAGAGTCCTCAGAGAATTAGGTAATAGCACCTGTTGGGGAGAAGAACGTGCTTCTAAAAGGCTCAACAAGAACAAGATGTATCTGGGTCTGCTCTGCTGATGCAGAGAGGTTCAAAACTGGAGGGAAAGAGACAGGAAGGGAAAAAAGGAAACAAATATTTATTAAGCACCTAATGTCTGCCAGGAACCTGGCTAAGCACTTTACAAACATTACCTCATTTAGGCATCAAAACCATCCAAGGAGGTAGTGCTATTATTACTCTCATTTTACAAATAATTAAACTGAGGCAGACAGGGGGAAAAGTCACCTACCCAGGGTCCTACAGTTAGTGTCTAAGGCAAGGTTTGAACTTGATTCTTCCCGACTCAGGTCGGTGCTCTACCCGCTGGGCCATCTTGAGGCCTGGAAGGTGGGCTACAAGGAAATAAGCCATCACAGCAACAGACAGGAAGGGTTTTAACTAGGATCAGTGCAGATCCACAGCCCTATTTTGGAAGGTTGAAAGAAGGGCCTCTAGTTCCAATGGCCTTGTGATGGAGAGAGCCATCTACACCCACAGAGAGGACTGTGGGAACTGAGTGTGGACCACAACATTCTCACTCTGACTCTTGTTGATTGCTTACATTTAGTTTTCTCTCTCTTTTTTTTCTTTTTGGATCTAATTTTTCTTGTTCAGCAAAATAATTATATAAATGTTTACATATATTGAATTTAACTTTTTTTTTTTTTTTTTAAACCATGTTTAACATATGTTGGATTGCTTGCCCTCTAGGGAAGGGGATGAGGGGAAGGGAGGGAAAAATTTGAAACAAGGTTTTGCAAGGATCAGTGTTGAGAAATTATACAATTATAAGTGGTGAAAATAAAAAGCTGTAATTAAAAAAAAAAAAAAAAAAAAAAAAGAGCAGGCCTTAGATTGCTAGAACAGTAAAGACTTTAGGAGCAGAGCACCTGCTTCATTCCCAAAGTACCCCCAATTTTGCCACTCCTTGGAGTGACCCATACAAAGCATGGAGGAGGAATTATAAAAGCCCTCCCTCCCTCCTATTTTAACTGAGGCCCAGAGAAAGAAGAAGTCCTCCTAAGGTCACTGAGCTGCTTTCAGTGGAATAAGGAATCAGACAGATCCTGTGATCCCTGACTTCCTACTACACCCTGTTCCCTGGATGGAGGGAGCATGTGGAGCAGCCCCCAGATGCCTCCTAAGGTCATGCAGACTGGACGTAAGAGGTCAGGCTCTTTCCATTCCACCGACAATGACAAAGGGGGTGACCTACCAGAAGGAGCTACCTGGATCCCCACAGAAGATCCCAAGATCCTTCTTAACCTGTGGAGTCTCAGATGCTCATTCTGCCCAGAGATCCCGATGCCTTCCAGACGCGGCTCCATCTAGCAGGAGTTACTTAAATGGAAACTGTTGGAAGCTCTCTGAGAATTTTCATGTTCTTCAAGCTTTATTTAAGATCGCCCGAAGTCAGTTTTCCCCTTCTGTCCACCCACCCAGGCCAAATGCTGGCTCCATGCTGCTGCTTCCTAAGTTTTATCTGCTGATCACTTGGGAATGGGAAGTACTAGGATCAAGAAACCACAAATGCTGCTCTGGAGTGTCCAGGGACTAGAATTCTTCCTCCGGGGTACAGGGGGTTTAAGAACATTCAGTGCAAAATGCAGGCAATCCAAGGCATTTCCAGCCAACAAATCACCCCTGTATCTTGCACCCACAGCCTCAATTGTCTGCAAAATACTTTGTTCCTCAAGTCTATGAGTCAAATACTGCCAGCATTATATTATATATATTATTATTATATATAATATATATATTACTATATATTATATATATTATTATTATTATTCTTGCTTTTCAGATGAGGAAACCAAAGTTCAAAAATGTAGCGCATTTATATCAACACTGGAGCCAGAATCTAAACCCAAATTTTTCCTCAATGTACATTTGGTGCTCTTCCTATTAATAATAAAAATAATAATAACTAGCATTTACATGGTGCTTTAAACACTTGACAAAACGACCTCATTTTACCCTCAGGAAAACTGAGACATGGGTGCTATTAGTACCTCCATTTTACAGATGAGCAAAGTAAGGGACTTGTCCAGGATCACATTACTTCTGTTTGAGGATGGATTTGAATTCAGTTTCTTCCAACTACAGGTCAACAACTCTATCCACTGAGTCACCCATATGCCTCTAGCATTGACAGCCTAAAACATCCCACTACATACTTTCACATTTAACATTTTAAACAATTTTGGATTTTTTTCTTTGTGTTTTTTCCTCCTTTGATCTGATTTTTCTTGTGCAGCGTAAGAATATAGAACCATGTTTGGAAGAATTGCTCATGTTTAACCTGTATTGGATTGGGGAAGGGAGGAGAAAAAATTTTGGAATACAAAGGTGAATGTTGAAAAATGTATTTGGAAAAATACTATGAATAAAAATCAAATAACTACAATTAAATCTAATCTAATTAATTAATTAGTTTTATTTAAGTTTAATTTAATAATAAAAATAAGAATTTATTTGGAAAAAGACTGAATAAAAATTGCCAGATGATAAGCAATACTGCTGTGAGTTGCTCACACCAGTGATTTCTCCCTCACACATGGCTATAGGGTTACACAAAATACATCTCCACTCGAACTTTACACACTACCTTATTTGACTGTGAATTAATTCTGATGTGCCTGAAATTGTAATATCATAGCAGCTCTTGAAAGCTGGCACACTGGGAGTACTGGCAGACAACCTCATCGCTCAGTTTGTTTCATGTAAGAACTTGCAGGGTTTTGAAAATTATTTGCTAAAATGGGGGAAGGGATGGGTACCCTCTAGGTAAGACCGTATCACCATGTTTGCTGTGACTTGGGCCAAGAGACAAGACCCATCGACGTTGGGAGAGCCGGTATGAGCAGGCCTTCAGCACTGACGGCACGGAGCAGCTGAGCTTCTCTAGGCCTGAATAGGGGGCCCTGCCTAGAGAAAAGTCCCCTAGAATTATCAAGGAAGCTTGCATCCACTGTCACCTGTGTGATTCTCAGCCTTCCTCCTGGGAAGCACAGGCCCTGTGCTCATCTCACAGGTCCAGGGAGGTGGAACCTGGGCTGCTGATGTCAAAGCGGAGATTCTGGCCTGGTCTCTGTAATTTCCCATCATCTTTAAGCTTGTTCACTGCCTAGAACCCAGGACTGTTTCACAGAACTGCAGCATCTCAGAATCACAAGGGATTCTAAAGGTCAACCCTAAGAACCAAAGGAGCCAATGAGAGGCCATACAGCCCAGAGCAGATGCCAGAGGCCACTAGAGAGGAAATCTGGGCCTTGACAGTTGCTAGCTGTACGGCCAGAGGGAAGCCACTCAAGCCTCAGTTTGCTCATCTGTAACGAGACCAGGGCAAATACATTCCCTATATCTCAGAGAGTTACAAGGACCGTGTTTTGCCTTCTCTGGGATGGTGATATAAGAATACCCAAGAGCTATGTGGTCAGAAAAGGAGACGGGAATGAGGAAGATGGGGAGGAAGGCATAAGTGAGAGACACCCAAGGGAGGGCCAACAGCAGCCACACCATTGCCGAGTCACTGACATTTTAAGTACTCCACAGGAATATGTCCCATGAGCTCCTGCTAAGGGAGCCCCCTCGTGCTGGATCGTCTCCTGCTACTCCCCACCCTATCTATAGGAAGATCTTCCCCAGCAGCAGCAATGGGGGCAAGGGCACCTTCACAGCGGTATAAAACAATCCCGCCCAACTGGTTTTCTCTTCTCCAGGACAGAGTGCCTCGTGCACATTCTATTCAAAGTCAGCACTGAAATAACCAGTGGGAAGAGGCCCCAGTCGGGAGGAGCAGGCTGGGATTTTGGTTCAATCACAGATTCCATCTAAGACTAGGTGAGTCACGTGGAGCTTTTCAGGCTTTCAGACCTCAGGGCCCTCACAGGTAGTAAGGGAAGTGAACTGGCTGATTTCTAAGGATCTGTGTAGTCCCCATCTCAATGACTCTAAGCCACAGCACCAGAGAGAAGGCTCAGTCACTTGGGAGACATTCTCTACTGGGGGCAAAATGACCAATGATCTGCCATGATTGCTGAAGTCAATGGCCATGGGGCTCCCAGAGACCTTAAAAATGAACTCTTTCCCAAGCCCCATTTTACAGAAAACCCAGGCCCCCCAAGTGATTCTGCCTCACACTACCCAGTTCAGATGGAAGTGACCAAACTGGGATTCAGACACGGATCTCTCTTGGATTTTTCTTTGTGTTTTTTTCTCCTTTGATCTGGTTTTTCTTGTGCAGCATGAGAATATGGAAATATGTTTAGAAGAATTGCTTATGTTCTTCTAAACATGAAGCCAGCCCCATCATGTTTGTCAGAGAAAAGGGAAGGAATTGGTGGTGTTTTTAATAAACACAGAATAAAGCACTTTCATTTAATTTGTGGTTATAACTGCCGACGAACACTATAATTCTTTTTACTGGGTCTAACTTCCAGATGTGGGAGTTAGAAAAAGACAAAATAAAATGGTTCTAAGGGACAAACTTCCAACAAGACAATTTTCAAAGATTTGCTGCCTTCCCACTCCCCCCACTGTAATGGGTCTTAGTAAGAAGCAAGAGGCCAACTTGCAACCATATCTGGGAAAAGTGAGCCCCTTCCTGCCCCAATCTCTCCCCATACACAAGTTTCCAAATCCTTTGTGGGCAGCTCATCTCGTCACAAACAACACGGGGCCAGACGTGCCACAGCAGGGGCACAGGGCCGGCTTCCAATGCCATTTTGGGGGTTTATGACATGTGTGTGAAGGCCTGGGAAAACCACTAAGTTCCCTGAGTCTCAGTTTCCTCAGCTGTTCAACGGAGATGAGACAGTCTCCTCTAAGGTCGCCTTCCACTGAAGATTCATGATCAGATAGCTTGTCTTCAAGAAGCAGGGAGAGTAGGCAGACTGTCAGGAAATGGAAAGAGCTCTCTCTTCCACGCTAAGAGCCTGAAAGAGGACACAGCCAAGCCCAAGGAGAAGCTGCTGTGTGGATCAGAAAGGCCCCTGGAACGGGCAGAGGAGGCAGCATTCTCTCCGGGACTCAGGAACGGCCCAACTGGACTGACCACAAAACTGCAGGTCTCAAAGAAGGACCATTTTCAAAGATGATTGATTTGAATTAAAACAACTAAGACCGCTATCTAACCACTGGATCACGGCCTCCTTCTTATATTTACGGCCCACCACATGCTTTGCTGACTGTCTATTCTTGCCCTTCCCCATCCCCCTACTGATTCCAAGAAGGTGGGACGCCTCTTATCAGAAAGATTCCTTTTTGTCTAAAAGCCTCAGGGACAATATTCACGTAAGTGGGTCTTTTTAGTCATCTCAATATTTATTGTAACTATCCCTTTGTTGCTGGACAGAGCTGAGTAACCCAAAAACCATCAGGAAGGCATGTTATTATTATTACATTATTACTACTCCTATTATTAAGAATTTTATTTGGGGGAAGGATGCAAGCAGGGTTAAGTTACTTGCCTTTGGCTACATACCTAATGTCAAGAGCCTGAGGCTGGATTTGAATTTGAACTCAGATCCTCCTGACTCCTGGACAAGTTGCTCTACCTACTGTATCACCTAGCAGCTCCATTAAGGATATTTTTATTGCAATCTTATATTTTTTCTATGTCCAAGTTTCCCTGCCTTTTTCCCTCCCTTCTCTCATCCCACTTCAGAAAAATTATATGTAACAAAGAATATTATAGAAGGAAAAAGTTTTTTTTTTTTTTAATTAGCAAAAATACCTGATCATCGAAAGAATCTGAAAACCGGTGCGAGGGT
Source organism: Sminthopsis crassicaudata (assembly GCF_048593235.1). Lineage (NCBI taxonomy): Eukaryota > Metazoa > Chordata > Mammalia > Dasyuromorphia > Dasyuridae > Sminthopsis > Sminthopsis crassicaudata. The sequence continues at coordinate 303,049,350 of NC_133621.1, read as the reverse complement.
CCACAGCAATGGCCCTGCCACTTTTGAGGGTCTCTCTTACATTTTAAACCCCAACACTATTATAATAGATATTTTGAGAGATCGGGGGGGGGGGGGGGGGAGAACCAATGGGCCACCCTCAGTCTAATGTCCTCCACCACATCAGCAGCACTTCTCATACTGCCATGATCAAGAATCCAGCTTAGGGATTGGGTTTGGCCAGTTAACAAGACTCCTTAGCCTAGCAGAGGCCAGTTAAGGCCGGACCTGTCTGCTGACTCACTTTGTAACTACAGCCAGTCATTCCCAATCTCTAAGGGAGGGAAGTGGGATTCAGGCTGTTGGCCACAGAAGTGATAAACTAAGACTGTGCAGATGGACCTTCCCCCTCCAATAGCAGCCCTTTTCCCTTTGGGCAAATTGGCCTGTTCTTTCCTACCTCAAATCCAGATCCGCTCTTAGGTCAGGACTGAGAGGTCCCGGGGCTTCACATAGCACACACAGGACCAAACAAAGCTCAGGCTTTGGAGAATGGATATTTTTGCCATTCAAAATACAAAAATATCACTAAGGTCAAAAACATTAATATCTGGTATCCAGCCGTCTAGAGGTTTCCAGGTGGATCTTGGGAGAGTGGTTCTTGGGCATCGCCCCTAGATTGGCCAGAATATATACCTGCCACAGAAGGGGGACCATCAAGGGAGGTCTCCCTCGGCATCCCCAAGTCCTGGGTGTCACAAAAGCAACATACAGCGGCCCATTTCTTCTTCTTTTTTTAAATAGCTTTTTATTGACAGAACATATGCATGAGTAATTTTTCAACACCGACCCTTGAAATCACTTCTGTTCCAAGCTTTCTCCTCCTTCCCTCCACCCCCTCCTCTAGATCTGCCTGTCCCACTTCTAACGAAAGAAAATCTAGTTGAGCACTTTGCAGGGAAACACTGAGTCACACACAGAACCCAAGTTGGCAGTAGTCAAGACCAAGCTCTGACTCAAACACCAGTCTTCTCAAAAGAGTCATATAGTAGCAAACACACTTCAAGGATGCTAGGATTACAAGTGTGCCAGGCCCAGAAACCAAGGGCCTTTCATTGCAATGATACTGGAAAATGCTGCCCACTAACAGATACACTGACTAAATCAACCCGTTAAAACAAAATCCCCAGACCCTGTAATACCTCCCCTATTCCTATCCAAGAGCTTCTGAGGAGAAGACAGCCAAGAGCCCGAGAGGGTTCCAAGCCTCCTCCCATCTTATAACACCCCCCCCTCCTGAATAAAATCTAAATGTGGTCTCTCTGCTGCAAGTCTCTTCTCTCAAACTTTTATAAGCTAGGTTATTAGAGAATTGTTTCTCTTTTTCATTTCCTTTCCTAGAGTTTGGTGGGACATTCAAGACTGTCCTCTCCATGCAAATTAAGACAACTCTGAGGTACCACTACACACCTGTCAGATTGGCTAAGATGACAGGAAAAAATAATGATGAATGTTGGAGGGGCTGTGGGAAAACTGGAACACTGATACATTGTTGGTGGAGTTGTGAACTGATCCAATCATTCTGGAGAGCAATATAGAACTATGTCCAAAGGGCTATCAAACTGTACATACCATTTGACCCAGCAGTGTCTCTATTGGGCTTATATCCTAAAGAGAACACAAAAAAGGACCCACAGGTGCAAAAATGTTTGTAGCAGCATTTTTTGTGGTGGCAAGAAACTGGAAACTGAGGCGATACCCATTAGTTGGGGAATGGCTGAGTAAATTGTGGTATATGAATGTTATGGAATATTATTGTTCTGTAATAAACGATCAGCAGGATGATTTTTAGAGAGGCCTGAAGACTGACATGAACTGATGCCGAGCGAGATGAGCAGAACCAGGAGATCACTGTACACGGCAATAACAAGATTATATGATGATCAACTGTGATGGATGTGGCTGTTTTCAATAATGAGATGATTCAGGCCAGGCCAGTTTCAATGATCTTGTGATGGAGAGCACTATGGAAACTGAGTGTGCATCACAACAAAGTATTTTCACCTTTTTTATTGTTGTTTGCTTGATTTTTTTTCTCATTTATCTGATTTTTCTTGTACAGCATGATAAATGTGGAGATTATATATATATATATATACATAGAGAGAGAGAGAGAGAGAGAGAGAGAGAGAGAGAGAGAGAGAGAGAGAGAGAGAGAGAGAGAGAGAGAGAAACTGCACATTTAACTTATTGAATTGCTTGCAATCTAGGGGAGGAAGAGGGGGGAGGGAAAATTTTGGAACACAAGGTTTTGCAATGGTGAATGTTGAAAACTATCATTGCACATATATACATATGTATTTTTATTAAAGCTTTTTATTTACAAAAATATATGCATGGGTCATTTTTCAACATTGACCCTTCCAAAGCTTTCTGGGCCAACTTTTCCTTTCCTTCCCCCCACCCCCTCCCCTAGAGTCCCATACAAGTTAAATATGTTAAAATATATGTTAAGTCCAATATATGTATACATATTTTTTCTTAATTCTTTTATTTTATTTTATAATTATAACTTTTTTTTGACAATGCATATGCATGGGTAATTTTTTTTACAACATTATCCTTTGCACTCCCTTCTGTTCCGAATTTTCCCCTCCTTCCCTCCACTCCCTCCCCTAGATGGCAAACAGTCTTATACATGTTAGATATGTTATAGTATATCCTAGATATATTATATATGTGCAGAACTGAACAGTTCTCTTGTTGCACAGGAAGAATTGGATTCAGAAGGTAAAAATAACCTGGGAAGAAAAACAAAAATGCTCACAGTTTACACTCATTTCCCAGTGTTCCTTCTCTGGGTGTAGCTGTTTCTGTCCATCATTGATCAATTGGATCTGAATTAGATCTTCTCTTTGTCGAAGATATCCACTTCCATCAGAATACATCCTCATACAGTGTTGTTGTTGAAGTGTATAGTGATCTCCTGGTTCTGCTCGTTTCACTCAGCATCAGTTGATGTAAGTCTCTCCAGGCCTCTCTCTATTCCTCCTGCTGGTCATTTCTTACAGAACAATAATATTCCATAACCTTCATATACCATAATTTACCCAACCATTCTCCAATTGATGGACATCCATTCATCTTCCAGTTTCTAGCCATTACAAAAAGGGCTGCCACAAACATTTTGGCACATATGTATACATATTTATACAGTCATCTTGCTGCACAAGAAAAATTGGATCAAAAAGGGAAAAAAACTGAGAAAGAAAACAAAATTGCTGCCTATATTTTGAAAATAAAAACTATTATCTTAAAAAATGAAATTAAATGAAATTAAAATGGAAAAAAAAAAAAAAAAAGATCATCTTTTCAACCATTAATAGAACAAGAATCTTTCCAATCACAATCCTGAGGTGTGGCTCTGCTTGGAATAATGGGAGCCCAACGTCCTCCCCCAATGAGGTGCTTGGGAAAGCTCCCTTGACTTGGCTAAGCATGGGCTGATGATGGCCCCAAGCAGTGGCCTCCAGACTTGCTGCTCCACCGTCATCTCTCAGCGATAGATGAGTCACTTTCCTCTGAACAAGTTAAAGGATCCCGAAGTAAGGAAGAGAAGTGTCTTCTATCTGGAGTTTTGACAGGGAGCTTGCTGTTGTTCTTCCTGTTGTTCTGCCACCTCCACTCACACTCAAACTGTCAATTTTCAAAGGAAGCAACCCAAGCTCTCAAGAGCCATGTGGAAACATACTCCAGTTCACTAAGAACTAAAGAAATGCAAATTAAAGCATCTCTCAGATAGTACCTCACCCCCATCAGACTGCCAACATTGACTCAAATAAGGAAAATGACAAATGTGGAAGGTTGAAGAAAGACAAGACACATTAGCTCTCTACTGATGGTGTTGTGACTTGGTCCTGCTATTTGGATCCATGGCTGCAAAGCTATTAAATGGTACCTAAATGGCACTTATCCTCTGACTCAGTGATCCCACTATCTGCCACCATCCCCAAATGATCTAAGAAACAAGCAACAGATGTACCCACATGCACATAAATACTTAACAACAGATATTTTTATAGGATCAAAGAACTGGCAACTGGAGTGGGGGATGCCCATCAACTGAAGACTAGCTGAACAAATGATGGTACGTGAATGTAATGAAACACTACTGAACCATAAGAAATGATGCAAAGAGAAGTGAGCTGAACCAGAAAACAATCAGAACATAATAAGATCATAAAGACAATTCTGAAAGCCTCAGGAATTCTAATCAATGCAACAACCAGCCAGGATTCGAGAGGACACTCTTGAAAGGTGTCTCGGGAGGTCTGTGTGTTTGGACATGACCAAAATGGACCCAGAGTGGCCATCTGCTTTGCTGAACTAGGCCTATATAGGCCTATACCTTTTTTCCAATGAAGGAGTGAGGGATGATAGAAGGAAAGAATACCAATACTTATTTATTAGAAAAAGAAATTCTGCCTCTACAATATCCTGCACATCCATTCCCCGATCCCAATCTCAATCAGCTGTTCCACCCCATTCCCACTCTAGACCACACCAATGTTCCTTCACATCTGGACAGCTACAAAAGGTTCCAATTTGGTTTCCTGCATCTTCTCACTCCCCTCTCCAACCTAGCATCCACACAGCTGCCCGATGAATAATCCTCAAGCATAGGACCAAATAGTTCCTTGGCTCAAGAAGCTCCCAACGGCCTTGTCTGTGAAGCATTTAATGCTTCTCCCTCTGTTGCCACATCTCTTTCCAGGTTAGTAGCTCAGGAAATTCTCCCTCACGTATTCCACTCTGGCAGAATAGGGTGCTCCACTGTTTCTAATTCTCAACATTGCATTTCCTATCTCTACGCCTTTGCCCAGGGTATCCTCCATGCCAAAAATGTTCTCCTTCTTAATCATCACATTTGAGAACTCAAATGCTACCTTTATAAAGAACCATTTCTTAATTCTCTTTTTGTTTTTCTGTGTATATCTATGTACATGTTATCCCCCTGTCCCAGAGAACGTGGGCTTCTTGAAGGCCGGGACAGATCCATCACGGCCTTTGTCCTCCAGCACCTGGCTAAGGGCACAAAGTCCACCACAGAGTAGCTCAGGAAATTTCTGAGGAGATAAATAAAATGACAGATGGGAGGGTGTATCACTATGTGGTCACCAGCGATGGGTTTGACTACAACAGGATTACAATTAAATAGAAAAAGAAAATGTGTCTCCTCTACTTGGACCTTGGCAGCAAGGCAGAAAACCAATCACTATCTTCATAAATGCAGAAATATCATAGGTTATTAAAGGAAAAATTAAAACAGGGCTTCGGGACACAGAATTTGATCCAGAAATTCCATCTTCACTATCGCAGGGGATGTGCGATAATGGATGTGGTCACTGGGCAATCAATACGAAGAGAAAAGCACCCAGTTAATGCTCCTTTCCAGGCCAGACCCTGACGCATTCGGTAACAGGCTTCCATGAGGCAGTGTCCAGGACAATTCTGGGAACCAGCTGTTCTATTCAGCTGGAGAATCTGGGAATCAGCATCTTTCAGAACTAGCTAGAAACAAACTATCTTCCTTAAAATAAGCACAGGCCCCTCGTCAACGAGAAGGCAAACATTAAAAACCTGTGTGGCTTCCGGATGGCCAACTGATCTCTTAATGCTATGGAACCTGCTATATTTCACTGGGCAGCACTATATCAACCATCCATAGTCTAACATCCAAAGGGATGCCCTCAGGTGGGAGAGTAACAAGCCAGATACATTGCTGACAGCCATAGAGCAAATAAATGGATGGGGTTCACATATATTATTCAATCATTTAGTTGGGCATCTAGCCAGAGAGTTTCTCCAGGGGGAGATCTGTGAAATGGGTGCATTAGTCATTCTTTGGCCCTGTACACTTATTCAGAGACCCTGGAAGAATCAACTCTAATCAAGAGACCAGATACTACAAACAACGTGCCAGCCATTTGCCATCTCCCCCGGCCCCCAGTGAGGAGGAAGGGGGGCAATCACTAAATGCTGAGGGCTAAACACTACTGAACCATAAGAAATGATGCAAAGAGAAGTGAGCTGAACCAGAAAACAATCAGAACACAATAAGATTATAAAGACAATTCTGAAAGCCTCAGGAATTCTAATCAATGCAACCACCAGCCAGGATTCGAGAGGATACTCAGCCGATCACTCCTGGCAAGAAACAAGCTTGTCATCTGACCATAGGCACACACTGGGTCCCAAGGTCTCTTGATGTACACACATGTGCACACACATGCATCCCAACCAAACCACATGATCCTATGACAGGACGATAAGCAGACAGGAAGCTGATGACGCTCCATTTCATAGCTCCCAAGTCAGACAGGCTTGGGGCCTGCTCCAGAGCTCAACCTTACCACCAGCCAAGTGAAACAACCCATCTTATTTTCTGCCACCCTAGAGGCTCTGCTCTCAGCAGGTCACTCTCTCTCATGCACTCCCCTCCTTCACACACCTTTCTACCACCTGACTTTTGTCCCTGCTGCTCTCCCAGATGCAGGGGAAGTATTCTCCCCCTCTCTTCCCCCCCCTCCAATCCTTCCACCTTGCAGGGACAGCTTCAATCCCACCCTGCACCCTCTGCTGCCTTCTCTGCCTGAGGCAGACTGAGCAGTGGAGGGCAGTCAGAAGGCCTGGGGATGAATACTGGTGCGAGCTGACAGTTCCAGGCCAAGCTCCAGGTTCCTTCTCCCTTAATCCTCCTTTGCCCTAGAATCCATAAGCCTCCATGGTTTGGTGCTTCTCAAAATCACAGGCTCAAAACCGAGACAATCCAATCCACAGTTCAATAAAGATTTCCTTTAGAACAGGCTGACCAGGGGTCTGAAGGACTAAAATAAGCCAAAGATGTTGCTACACTAAAAATGTCTGTGGCGGCCCTTTTCGTAGTGGCAAGAAACTGGAAAATGAATGGATGTCCATCAGTTGGAGAATGGCTGAATAAATTATGGGACATGACGGTTATGGAATATTACTGTGCTATAAGAAACAACCGGCAGGATGATTTCAGAGAAGCCTGGGGAGATTTACAGGAACTGATGCTGAGTGAAATGAGTGAAACCAGGAGATTATTGTACACAGCAACAAGAAGACTATGTGATGATCAACTCGGATAGATGTGGCTCTTTCCAACAATGAGATGATTCAGACCAGTTCCAATGGAGATGGAGAGAGCCATCTACATCCAGAGAGAGCACTGTGGAGACCACAACATAGCCTTTTCACTCTTTGCTGTTATTTGCTTACATTTTATTTTTTCTCATTTTTTTTTCCCTTTTTGATTTGATTTTTCTTGTGTAGCACGATAATTACATAAATATGTATGCATATATTTAACATATTTTTACCACGTTTAACATTTATTGGATTACTTGCTATCTAGGGGAGAGGGTGGAGGAAAGATAAAAATATATATATGTAGCGAGCTGTCGTCTCCAGAAGCTGCTGGATCGCTCTCTGGGAAGAGATCTGCTGTGTCTTCTACTCAAATCTCTCCGACAGATTCTTCTTCCTGTAACGAACCATTGTCTCCAGGCAGTTGCTGTTAACTCTTGTCCAGAGAAGTGACTTCCCTTCCTGCAGAGAGCCCCGTCAGGCCTGATGTAATGCAGAGACCTCTTCTTGAATCCTGGCTCTGAATCTCCTCCAGCTCTTATCCTTCTCCAGGCCGATCTGCTCTCTGCGCCCAGTGCTGTCTCTTTTATCCTCCCAGAGAATGGGCGTGGGATAATGCAAGGGCTTCTGGGAAGAACCACCCCAGCCAATGAGCTTGCCCCCTCTATCAAGTCAACCTGAGTTCTCACCTTGTAATTATCCAGACAACCTGAATTCTCACCTTGTCACTGTCCAGACAACCCGAGTTCTCACCTAGTAATCCTAACATATATATATTATTGTTAAAAAAATTTTGCTTCACTTAAATAAAATGACTCTCTTTATGGTCCAAGCTTCTCGTAAGATAAAATTAAGTGAAATTACCTTCCCTGTTCAAAAAGCAAACAGCCTGCCCCAGTCCGGGAGTGTCTCCCACTGCCTCCGATTGCTAAGCACTAGTCAGGCAGCAGGAGCACCCCAAGAGCCTTGGCCAACCTGGACAGGACTGCTTTGGCACTCATGGGACAACCCCAAGAAAGTGGGCCCAAGATGGATTGATAAGATCCTAGAAAAGGGCACCTGTCAATGGTTACCATTACAGGGAGAAGGAGGGCCTGTTTCCTCTTCTGTACAACTCCTTAACGTGTAACCACGCTACTGACTTCACCAGATTGGTGTAAACAAAGTCCTTTGTTCAATGGCTGCCCATAGGTGTAGTGAACAAGCATCAAGCTCAGGCAGGGACCAGCTTCCAGCTCTAAAGCCAAAAAGTTTCACCTACAAAGGCTACCCAGCTTTCCCATTTACCTCCATTCTCTTCCTACACAATACTGATCGCTACCCTTTATGATGAGGTTACTGTGGGTCTCCAGAAATCAAAAATGTCACCCTTGTGAACGATAAAGCACCCAGAATTGGGACAAAATCCACGACTGGTCTCTATTGGTAGGATTCTGAGTCTACTCAAGAGACAGATGCTCTCTCGACCAACCACGGGTAAGGAAAGGAACGCAGGAGAAATCTAAGCCCTATCGGAGAGAACAAGACGAGTCTCACCTCCCAGAAACTATCACTGGAAACTTCTACGCCAACAGAATCATCATACGTGACAGACATTTCTTCAAAAGCCAAGGAAGAAGTCCCAAAGGCTGAGGTTTGAAATCACAGGTGCCAGGTGTTCAATTCTAAAAAAGAAAAAGAAAAAAAAAATGAGTTTTTGTGTGTATATATAGATATATATTTTTTGTTTTTAAACCCCATTTCACATATAATTCCCATTTCCCAACCTAGGCTTCTTCTAGATTCAACTAGAGCTTATTCCCTCATGGGGAGGGGAGAGGAGAGAAGTAACAAATATCATATTTGCCCTATCAGTAATAAAATAAACTTTACTGTTCCAATATTTTCCTGGAAAACACCAAAAACTTTCTGAAGAGCTATGGTACTCAAACCTAATTCACAGAGAATGTATGAACCCTTCAAATTCTGCTCAGACTGTGTGACCCTGGGCAAGTCACTTAACCCCAATTGTCTCAGGGGGAAAAAAATTCTGCTCAGAGATAGGTTCATGTGGGGCTCCAGTGAAAAGAGATGAACGGCCTTTCAGAATGTAGTGGCTTCTTTCTCCTCGCCTGTCCTCGAGTGCAGAGGGAGATTTCGAAGATCCCACCTGTGGCTGCAACTTGGACTCTGAGGAGGGGCTCTCTACTTTCAGGTTGACCTGAAGGTACAGCAGTATCAGGACTGGGAAGCCCTGGCTAAGCCAGGTCCAGCCATACATGGGGACCGACTACTCTTCCCACATGAGGCTCCATTTTTCTCCACAAGCAAGACTGCTGCAGGAAAAAAAGACGTCAATGAACAACTGGGTAGCGAAGTGATGAAAAACTCATCGACTCAGATTTTAAAAGAAGAACTTCTGAATATAAAGAAGTTAAGGAAATGTTTTTTCTGTAAAGCGCACACAGATGAGGCCCACCAAAGCCACGAAGCTTTGCCAGCTACGTGTCCAGATCACACGGGGAGCTCCAGGCTGCCGATGAAGGGCCCTGGCCCAGAAAGGGCTGCTGCTTTTAACTGGCACTCTTAGGACCATAAAATTAGGCCCTGAAAGGGTGACCTGTGATGCTGCATTTGCAATACTTTGGAAGGATGGCCCTTCACTGGACACCATTTCCTGTCCTGTGGCTTGCAAGGTTCTGTCTCCTCACCTCCACCTTCCAAGCAGATTTCAAATTGAAAAGCTTCCATCTCAATTCCTCAGCCACCAGTGGCCCTCCCTTTGACGTGACCTTTTGCTTCCTCCGTATATATCTTTGTACTTCTCTATTTGTTCACCCCCCGAGCTCCCAGAGAGGCGGGGAGCAGACCTGCTTTCTCTAGCTCCCTGCTAGTCCCCAGTGCAGAGCCTGCTCCATTGCTAAGCACTTGGCTTAAGGAACACTTACTGACTGAATGACACACTTAGCAATATAAAGACTACTCTATGATTAATCCATCACAAGCATTTCTTAATTGCATGGAGACAGAAATACAAAAGAGAAGCTTTCTCTGCCCTCAGGAAATTTCTATTCCACTGGGAGAATATGACATACTCACAGACCATCAAATACAGGGCATATATTGGAAGTTCATTCCAGGAACAGGGGAAAGCCCACAAATGCCAGAGGAGTTCTTATTTCACAACAGAAGCCATAGGAAGCCTCTGAAGGTTCTTGAGGAGAAGAGTGACCTTGTCAGACAGACAAAAAGGAATGTCAATTTGGCAGCTACGTGTCAGAGCAGAGGCTATTGTCACAGGCCAGGAGAGAGGTTGCTAACGGGAGATAGTTGTGGTACATGAGTACAGAGAAAGGGAGGGAGAGAAGAGACAGGAAGGAGGTGGAACTAACTAGTTACTGGGATAATGAGGAGAAGACAATAAGTCCTGTTTTAGACACCACCGAGTTCAAGCTGCCCAAGGGACATCCAAGTGGAAATGTATGAGGATTACCAGGTGAGAACTCAGGTTGTCTGGACAGTGACAAGGTGAGAATTCAGGTTGTCTGGACAATTACAAGGTGAGAACTCAGGTTGATTTGACAGTTCTCTGGCTCAGACCTTTGGTTCGGGCCTTTAAAGGGAGTTTACACCTTATGAATTCTAGGAGGAGCAAGCTCATTGGTTGAAGTAATTTTTCCCAGAAGCCCTTGCGTTATCCCACACCCATTCTCTGGGAGGATAAAAGAAGGGCAGCATTGGTCTGAGAGAATCGACTCTGGGATAGAGGTTTGACGCCAGGCAGGCTGAAAGGAGACCATCTGATTTGAGAAAGGACAAGAGTTGGAGGAGATTCAGAGCTCCCAAGAAACCTGCGCACAGAGGAAAAGATGTTACAGATCTCCTCCCAGAGAAGGATTATAATTGAGCAGACAGATCCTCACAATTCAAGAACATTACAGAAATGTATAATAGGAAGCTGGAGATAGCGCGCTGAGGGCCGGGCACACGGGACCGAGCATCATCTGCAAAGAGATGAGAAAAAAAGAGGAAGGAGACAAGAGTGTCTCACTGAATCAGGGTTGCTGATGAGAAAGATGATCCAGGACGAGAAGCAGCATGGGGAGAGAAGGAGAGAGGGCCTGGGCCTTCTCTCACAGGCTGTGGTGGAGTTGAGAAGAATGGGGCCAACGGGCTTTTTAAAGCCGAGCTATTTCTACATTTGCAGAAGGTATAAATAGCTACAGTTGCATGGTTACAATAAATACAATGCTTCCTAATGGCAACTGCTCTTAATGAGAGTATTTCACAAAGGCTCAGATTACAAAAGTGGTAAAAACAAAAGGAAGCATGTGGAATATTAGCTAGCGATGCAACAAAGCCAAACAGCCCAGCATGGTTTGCTCGATGGCATTTACACAGAAAGTATCTCAGCTGCTTTTTGCTGGGCAAGTCCTATGTATTGGTCAGCACTGCTCCTGAAGCAGCTCCCTTGGACACCACTTGGGGTGTAAGAATGTCGCACGATTAGGTTTCTGTTCCTGATAAAATGTGAATGTAGCCCAACTGGGTCCAACAGCTCGGGGGCTAATGAGCACGGGCTAGATTTTCACTCTTTC